>NC_042623.1:31644691-31669691 GCF_901001135.1 Rhinatrema bivittatum | reverse complement strand
GGGCACTTGGGGCAGCATTGCCCATCTCTCCTCTCTGGTCTGGGACAGCTCACCGGAGGGCAGATTGTAGGGGAGCACTGGACCGTACCATCCTAGAAGAAAATATAAGCCAAGAGAGAGAGAGAGAGCAGCATTCACCAGAGCTCCCGGAGCTTCTCAGGGAAATGTGCACCGGTAGGAGGAGGCGGAAGCACTCTCCAGGACAGTACCAACCCGTGAAGGAGTGGAAGATACCTTGACGACAGTCGAGAGAAGGGCGGAATGGTTAAAGCATTGCCCTGGGAGAAAGGAGAAAGCCTGGGATGCAAATTGCCCTCCAGCTCTGTCCCTGACTGGGCAGTTCATTTTATTTCTCACAGCAGCACAGAGGCTGCTCCCTTGCCTCATCAGAGGCAGTCATGCAGTCATAGTACCCGAAATAGCTCAGTCCATCCTCCTCCAGAGGGAGAAACGGGTGTGTGTGTACGTCTGTGTGTGTGTGTGCGTGTGTGTGTATGTGTACGTGTGTGTGTGTACGTGTGTGAGTGTGTGTACGTGTGTGAGTGTGTGTGTGCTTCTGAAGTACTGAACCGTGAGGAATCGCGGGGTTCAGAAGGTGTTAGATAAGCAGGAGGCTTTAGATTTATCACGAATAAGAAGCAGCGAGAGGAGTGCGAGGGTTTCCTTTAAAGGCTGATGGAAGGACTGCGGCACAGCTTCCAGCTTCCCACCTTGCATCGGCAGTCCTGGCAGGGGTCATCTGGGTCGATGAAGTCCCGTCCATTGCCGTAGACCCGCTGGTTGTAGGTGCACTGCTCACAGGTGGGGCAACAGTCACCTGGACAACAAAGAGAGAGGCAGAAGTGAGGGAGCGGGCGGCACGGAGTCAGGGGAACCCGCTCCTCCTCTAGTGAGCGGCGCCGTCTGAGGGAAAGCTCGGAGGGAGACTGAAGGAAATCCTCACAGATCTGCAGGCCTCCAGGGAATCGCCTCAGCTGAGTCAGGGACCTCCACCACCCCATACTCTGCTAGAAGCAACTCGTTAAATACCCCAGCCTGTGCCATCAGGAGGTGCTATAGGGAGTGGTGCTCTGGCGCTTCCAGCAGGACGCGCTGCAGGGAACAGCGTAAGAGCACCGGCCGGGCGGAAGCCCACAGAATCCATCACCTTTAGCAGGCAATCCATTTCCAGAAGTGCTCTGCCTCATGAAAGACATTCATCGGGCACCTACTATTGCTTTGGGTTGGATGTAGGCAGGAGATCGCTGGACACTGCGTGGCCCCACAGACCGTTTCCCCGTTGAAGCAGGTGCAGGTGCTGCAGGGGTCTCCGTCCGGCTCCCACTCCACGCCGTCGTCAAACTCTGTCCCGTCCAGCACACAGACTGCGTGAAGAAAACGAACGGCATTAGGAGGCTTGCTGGGGGCTTCCTGCGAATCAAGCACCCACCTCTACACACACACACACACAATACACACATACACAATATGCACACACACATACACACACACACACACGCATATACACACACACACATACACACACACAAGCTCGCACACACACAATATGCGCACGCATACACACACACACACACACTGCCAGCAGTGCAGGGCACATCAAGCCAAGTCATCAGGGAGCCTGGAGGCCTGTGGACCCCCCCCCCATCTCTGTGCGTGCCGAAAGACAAGAATTGCCCTAAATCTCGGCGGGACACCTTTGTAGGAGAAAAGCTTCCCAGAATCCTTACTGGTGAACTTCTAGAGGGGAAGGCATTCAGCTTTGCAGCCTCATTTTCAAAAGGATTTACGCACTGCATCTTAATTGTTACTGGAAAATCATTCGGGGGTCTACACGTGTAATGCATGTGCTGACCACGATTCTGCGTGTACTTTTGCACGCACAGTATGCAGGCATTCCGGGGAGGGGAAGCGGGGCTGGGAAGGGATTTCCTGCACACGCGCTCGATGTTTGAAAGCCTGCATGTAAATCCACACCAGAGCAGGTGCAACCCCCCTATGCACGCACCGTCCCGGGTTTCGCGCACGCCTGCAAAAGTTTCAAAGCAGGGGTGACGTGCGTAAGTCCGCTTCGAAAATTCGGGGCCCACAGACTTTGGCCCCACGAGGGTCGTCGAAAATCACCCTAACTGCTTCAGATAATCCACCGACAAGGCCTGCCCTGAACCTGCTCTAGGGATCATGGAAGCCTTCGGTGCACCGATATAGATAAAGGATCCCCCTACCCCGCTCCCGAGGTTAGAAGGAAGGACGTTTGATCTGATCTGATTCACTTGAAAGGCTGCCAAGAGAGGGTAAGGTATGAAATGGCTCCCAAGTGGGACAGCTTCCGGCCACATCAGGAAAGATATTTCAAATGAAGCCGGATGAACTTCTCCAGGTTAACGATATCAGGGGCTGATGGATTTGGTAACACTCCCATTGGCAGTAGCTGGTCCATTGTCGTCTTGGGAGTTTGGCTGCGCGCACATGGGCGTGAAGCATCTCCCTCCTGATCACTGAAAATAATTCTCCAAACACCGGTGAAAACATCAAAGGACCAGGGACAGCCTTCCCCCTTATCGGCTCTCTCTTGCTCTTACCCTTCACCAATAACAAGTTAGGATCAGAGGGCTGTAAATCCAGCAGTAACGGCAAGTGCTAGTACAATTTCTCTGAACTCAGTGCGGGACGTTGGTGGATCGACAGACAGACCCTGGTCATGACAACAGGGACTTCCGAGGAGCAGAAAGGGTTAATTCTGCTACCTGACGTCTGCACACACGGAAGCATAGTGGTACAGTGGGGTATATTCTCAAAGGGAGGCAGCTGTGCACCTACGTGGGAGCTTGTGCACACAAAAGAGATCGGGAGAAGACATTTCAGGCTCTGCCTGAACACCAGACTGGGCGCCCGCTCTGATGGCAGGTCTGCAGGAAACACTGCTTCAAAAGGGGAAAGAAAACTGAATAAGAATTGACTAGGGGATAGTAAAACCTGATGGAACAGGAAGCACAAGGCTGCTGGGAAATGTAGTCCTGAGATCCTGGGCAGAGGATTACAAAGGATCCAGCCAGCAGCCAGGGAAACCTCTGCTGAGACTTAATTAAGAGACTGCAGGGCGATCACTGTAGCTCTCAAGCTCTGCCTGCAGCCAGAAGGTCAGAGAGGGAGAAGGGAGGAGAACTAGATGGGGCACCATTACAGAAGGACCCAGAAGAAGATGCCACAGCCTGTTGGATAGTGATGGTGGGAAAGTAGGTTCTGTGTGGCCCTGAGGAACTGGGCTAGCCTACAGCAAAGCACTAAGTACTTTACTGGGGTGATACTGGTGTCTCAGACAAAAAGTTGAAACCCGTGTGACGTGAACGTTGATGTCTGAAATAAAGCCGCCTCCGCGTGGCGTGTTCCAGAGAGCTGTCAGGGGGGCTATGCAAAGCCATGGCGGTGATCTGTGAAACCACGTACGTTACCATGCGTCTTCCGAAAGGAAACCACGCATGTCGGTCCCCACTGGAAGTACGTGAGTTAGAAGCGGCCGCATACTCTGTAGCCACTTTCTGCATGGGCAGCCTCGAAGGAGGTAAAATACCTGGCGCGTGCTTTGGAGAATGTCACGTTCCCATGTCACGTTCCTCCCTAACCGCCCCCTGACTTAGGAACGCCTTTTTCTAACTGGGCGCTTTTCGGCCAAGCCACGTCCCGCCCTGAAAGCTCTCCGGTCCACTCGTCGTTATTTTACATTCTCTGCAATGTAAATGTAGGCCACCGGGTCGGTGGCAGAGCTGGGATTAGGACTGAGGCGCGGGGAAAGAAAGGAGCGTATGTAAAAGTCCAACAGAGCTGAGGCCCGCCGTCTAAGCCTCTCTCACCACTGTAAGGCCCAGATGCCCCATTTCATACATCTGGCACACCCAGGCACAGCCTCCGAACGACCTGCACGCATTCCTCCCAGGGGGTCCCAGGCCACACAACCTTTGCAGACGGGGCAGCAGCGCAGGGGGTCCTCGATGGGCTTGGCACACGTCGCCGGGGGGCAGATCTCTTCTTGGCAGTGAACATTTCCTTCCTGGGAACCAAAGGGAGAAAACAAGAACCGGCAAAAATGAAGTCTAGCAAAGGGGGCTTATGTGGCACGCAGTGATTCACCCTTCTGCACCCGACGCAGACTTCCCTCCGTGCATCCAAGCATATAATCATCCTGTCTACCCCAGGCAACTTTCCATCTGTTCCACCTGACTCGTGACGTTAAATGCATCTAATCCAGCCACCTTCCCTGCCCAGCCACATGTACTCCCAGTCATCCGCGTTCCTATGTACGTCATTCACAAACGGACACTGCGCAGCATCCCAAACGGCCATCAGTTACTGCGAGTCTTATCCACCCCGTTGTGCCGCCGGTTCATCCCTAGCCATCCATCATCCCCATCCATCTTTCATTCCTCCGACACTCGTCTGCCTGCGCTATAGATCCGTCTCCTCCACCTCCTCCCGCATCCACCCGCACCATTCAGAAAGCCCCTCACATCCCCGGCCGCACCACACCAATTATCTGCACTCACTCTATATTTAGGGTGCAAATCGGGGCCGACGTTAGCACTGGCAGTGCCCCGTACCGGAAATGGCGCCCCCCCTCCTCGGGTAACGGGGGGGGGGGGAATTGCACATCCCTAAAACTGATCCTTTTCTTCCTCTTCGCACCCCTCCCTCACCCTTTCACCACTGCCCTCCCTGACCCTCATCTCCTATCCCCTCTCCTTCCCAGCAGTCTGACAGGAGGGTGGTGCCAGCGGCTGGCACGTGCATCCTCCTCCTGCTATGACCTCCTCTCTCTCCCAGTTCAGTTTGCAGATGATCTGTTTGAACCACATCAGAGAGAGCGCATCACGGAAGCAGCAGGAGGTGGGTAGGACTGCCAGGCCGCTGGCCCTGCTCTCCTGCTAGCCGGGCCATGGGGAGGGAGGGGGCAGGGCTGCAACTGCAGTTCTCCAGCAACCCCAGGCCAAAACAGAAAGCCGAGCGGCAGAAGCTCTAGGTCCCTGCAGGCCATGAGTGGAGGTGAGAGGGGATTGCAGGAGCAGCAGCTCTTCATGGAGGGGCAATGGCTCTTCTTCAGTTTCAATGGGGAGGGAATGGTGGCGCCCCCTAGTGCATGGCGCCCTGTGCAACCGCACAGGTCACACATCCCAAAAGCCAGCCCTGGGTGCAATTATCAAACTGTCCTCACTGTGACAAAGACGGTGCCTGCTTTTTACTCCTGAACTTTGTACCAATTTTCAAAGCAAAACCATGCGCGGACTTTCACTGGGATAAAACTCCACAGGGGGTCAACTGTGCCTGCTTTTTCCAGGGATTCAGATAACCAGAGGACTCTGCTTTCCAGCGCCGCCCTTCCAGCAGGAAGCGCTCACACAAAGGTGAAATGCATAAGGAAAGAAGGCAAAAACTCTACTTACGGAGCAGGTGCACTGCAGGCAAGGCCCACTTCCTGGAGGGCTGAAAGCCTGTCCGTTGGCGTACAGTCTTTCCTCATACTCACAGGCTGCCCGCAAGAAAGAGAAGCAACATTATCAACCGCAAGCCATGGCACTCTCCCTGATGGTGAATGCGTCATCCCAGTTATCCAAATGCCCCTATTCATCCAAGAAAATCTACCCCCACCGGGGCCTTAAAGCACAGTCTGATTTCAGCCCCACTATGACGTTGCCACTGGTTCTCCCGGGCCAGTGTTAAACCCCCATCAGCAAACCTCATCGGGTAGATCGCCTCACCTTTTAGCTGGACCCCCAGAATGAGAGCCAACCCCCAGAAAAAAGACTTTTTCATAGCCCTTAGTTCAAAGGAAATTCAGTTCTGGGCCTGGTTTGCGGGATCTCCACAAGCTATTCCTGCATGCATTCGATCCAAGTAGCAGCTAGATTTGTACATTGGCTTATCCTGCGATCCCGGACCCGTGGGCCTTGAGAATGGGGATGCAGTACCCCCCCCCCCCCCCCCCCTTAGCTGTTTCCTCTGAGCTCCATGATGCCCCTTATCAGCAAAGGCCAACGCTGCCCAGGCTCCCACTGATGAATGAGGGAAGGAATCTGTTCCCCGAGAGACGTCCCCTATTAAGAGCTCACTCCCTCGCAGCACAACTCCCAGACACCTGACGGACGACCTGAAGCCGGCTCCCTCTGCGTCACTTACCGCTGCAGGACGGGCAGCACTGGCCAGGCGCTCTGCCGGGGTGGCTGCACTGTGAGGGCGAGCAGCTGCGGCCCAAGCGATCACACAACACCTCGCCGGCCTGTCAAACACAGGATGTCAGCGTCAGTGTGCCAGGAGCGGACAGGCCTTTCGGGGGGAGAGGGCAGGAAGCGTACTGGGCTCTCAAGAAGCATGCTATGGAAACTAGAGTCGTCACCTTAGGGGCCTGTCTTTATAACAAGCAGGTGTGGGAGGGGAGGAGCTACAGCGTGCTTTAAAAAGGGTTTATTGTAGCACAGGATGACATTCGCACCCCCTTTCTTCCCCCAGCCGGCCTTGATGGGATGCAGTGTGTCTGTGGTTTGATTTACCACAGTATGAGGCTAAGTGGAGCTGGTCATTAGTGGCTCCGGTCATGGTGAGAGGGAAACACTCAGGGCTGGTATTAGATTGGAAAAGAAGGATCTGTCCATCCTCATGTTCCACTATACTGTTCAGTAAAGGCCTCAGATTTATTCTTGGCTTATTACCCTGGCGAATTTGTCCTGTTGGATAAAACCGTGAAGCTCTTATCGCCTCTGCGCACTACACTGCAACATCTACCACTTGATTACAGTTTCCGAGGATTTGTGGAGCTCGGCAGTATGGGCCAATCCTGTTGCTCCAATTTGCATATCTTTGCTGCTGCGCTGTGGAGGAAGATGGAAACAAAGAGAGCCAGCAGCGATGATCTAATATTGTACACCACTGGTTTTAGCCTCCTGTTTCTTTCATCTCCTCCTGCTGTGCAGCAGCTAAGATACGCAAATTGCATCAGCTGGACCACGAACTGCTGATGTGTTTTCTAGCATTTCACTTTGCAGCTGCGCTCTGCTCGAAATTAAATGCAAGCCACGCCCCTTTTTAGCAAGCCTGACGGTGTCCCCTAGAGCCACCGATACATGGCAGAGATCTCCATCTGTGTCCTGGGACTAGGGAGCGGATCCTGCTGCTCCCACGTGGTCACCGCTCGCCCATACCCGAAGGAAGCTCATATTGCAGCCTCATCGACCCGAAGGGATGAATGCCCTCCCGTCAGCTTCACATTGGATTGCTCCATTCTAGGTTTCAGCTCAAGCTCCACTCGGAGGCATTCTCTCACATGCACCTTGAACAGGCCTGGGTCCTACATCCAGAGCAGGTTCCACGGCGTGCGCACAGTTATCTCCCTGCCTAGTGATGTTACCAGTACCTCGCCCGATCAGTATGTCCACACCCTGCTGAGTGGCTGCTGAGATACATCTGGAAGAATTTCCAGGTGCATCTGCTTGCCAAAAAGAACAAGTTGGTGACCCAAGGCCAGAAATGAAAATCCCCAATCACGGTCTTGAAATCAGATCTTTTCGTAAGAGTCTAGTTAAGGGTCTACAAACCCTTTCACCACCACCCCCCGTCCCCCGAAGACATACTAGCCTTTGCTTCCCACCCTGTTATACACTCACCGTGCACTTGCAGCTGAGACAAGGGTCACGGGTTGCAACGAAAACATCGCCTTCTTTATAGGTCTGGGAGTCAAATTCACATTCTTCTTCACACCTAGAGGCAGACACAAGAGCACACAAGCAGCAACAGTCAGTGACTGGCAAGTCCCCTCACTGGAGTCCCCAGGTACTTCTTGCCACGGAAGCTGCAGCGGGGGAGGGCACCTCAGCACTTACTGGGAACCTCTGAACTAGGAAGAGAGAATGAGTGGTTTGGTGGGTGGACGTGGACTGCAATTCTGAAACTGACTGCACTGGGACAGAGCCCGTGAAGGCTATCTGCGGACTTTGCCCCAGTTCTAAAAGTGAAAGCATGCGAGCCCTTTCCACTGGCTTTTTGAGCAGGTCCTTTCTTCATCAAAAGTCGCCACACGTAGATCTGCGAACAGAATCCTCGAGCATTCATTTTCTCCTCTCGCCTAAACACTTCCTCCCCGGGGTACAGACTCCTCCCGCATTGTGGGAGGTCGCTCTCCCCACAGCTGATTTCTGCAAGATAAACCTTTTTTTTTTTAACCTGCATTAAATGGATTTGAAAAATTGTCCCCAACTAGACGGTCGCCTACGCACAAGAGGAGACTGGAGCGGCCTCCCACCTGATCATCTTCCTTGCTGCAGAGCACAAGAACCGGTTACCTTGACCTTGCTCTTTCTGGATAATCAGAGATTTTTGCGCTGGGGGCCAGTGCTGTGTAACGTTACCTGGGCACCCAGTGGAACACAGCTGGGTAAGTGCGTCCAACCAGACTTCCCCGGCTACCGCTGAATATCAGTTCTCATTGGCCAAAGTTTCGCCCCCGCCCCGGAACGCCCTCATCAATGTTCTCTCTAAAAAATTTTTGTGGGGCTGTGTGTGCAAGGAAAGTTCTTGTGTGCAACGCGGTGTACAGATCTGCGTGCCGTGTTCTTTGAAACCACCCTTCTCTTTTCCGTTTCTTCCACGCGCGAAGTTTTCCTGCGCAAGCTTCTTTTACAGGCTGTGTGCGCACACACACACACACAGATACAGGAAACGCTGGCCCCCATCACCACCGTGGTTCTCTCAGCAAACTCCCAGCTAGGTCATGAGTTCCTTGGATAACAAATTAGGCAGGGAACAAGGGGAAATATTCAATTCTTGGTTGTTTTTCTAGCTAACTTTATTTGAGTTACCTGGAAAAGCCTTTGAATATTGACCTCTCTGAGTCTGGGCATTACCTGAGATCTTACCTTAGACAGCGCTCTCTCCTGAGATCTTACCTTGGATAATGCTCTCTGGGTCTGCACATTATCTGAGACACTCACCCTGGATGGTGCTCTCTTAGTCTGTGCATTACCCGAGATCTTACCTTGGATAGTGCTCTCTGGGTCTGCACATTATCTGAGACACTCACCCTGGATGGTGATCTCTGAGTCTGTGCATTACCTGAGATCTTACCTTGGATGGTGCTCTCTGGGTCTGTACATTATCTGAAACACTCACCCTGGATGGTGCTCTCTGAGTCTGTGCATTACTGAGATCTTACCTTGGATGGCGCTCTCTGGGTCTGTACATTATCTGAGACACTCATCCTGGATGGTGCTCTCTGAGTCTGTGCATTACTGAGATCTTACCTTGGATAGTGCTCTCTGGGTCTGTACATTATCTGAGACACTCACCCTGGATGGTGATCTCTGAGTCTGTGCATTACCTGAGATCTTACCTTGGATGGTGCTCTCTGGGTCTGTACATTATCTGAGATCTTACCTTGGATAGTGCTCTCTGGGTCTGTACATTATCTGAGACACTCACCCTGGATGGTGCTCTCTGAGTCTGTGCATTACTGAGATCTTACCTTGGACGGCGCTCTCTGGGTCTGTACATTATCTGAGACACTCACCCTGGATGGTGCTCTCTGAGTCTGTGCATTACTGAGATCTTACCTTGGACGGCGCTCTCTGGGTCTGCACATTATCTGAGACACTCACCCTGGATGGTGCTCTCTGAGTCTATGCATTACCTGAGATCTTACCTTGGATAGTGCTCTCTGGGTCTGCACATATCTGAGACACTCACCCTGGATGGTGCTCTCTGAGTCTATGCATTACCTGAGATCTTACCTTGGATAGTGCTCTCTGGGTCTGTACATTATCTGAGACACTCACCCTGGATGGTGCTCTCTGAGTCTGTGCATTACTGAGATCTTACCTTGGACGGCGCTCTCTGGGTCTGCACATTATCTGAGACACTCACCCTGGATGGTGCTCTCTGAGTCTATGCATTACCTGAGATCTTACCTTGGATAGTGCTCTCTGGGTCTGTACATTATCTGAGACTCACCCTGGATGGTGCTCTCTGAGTCTGTGCATTACCTGAGATCTTACCTTAGATAGCGCTCTCTCCTGAGATCTTACCTTGGACGGCGCTCTCTGGGTCTGTACATTATCTGAGACACTCACCCTGGATGGTGCTCTCTGAGTCTGTGCATTACCTGAGATCTTACCTTGGGCAGCATTCTCCAGGCTGGCGAATAGGATTTGCACAGGTAGTGGATGGGCAGGATACAAGGGTGCAGTAGATGTTGCCGTTCTGTAAAGAATAATCCAAAGCAGTGTAAAAATCTTAAATGTTCACAGTTTAGTTAAGTTGAAGAGACCGACAAGTAAGATGTGGAGAGGAAGAAAAGAGCAAACTGGGATGCATCTCTGTGCAATCCGAAGATCGGGCTTAAACCCTACCCTCAATCCTTACACTGGGGAAAGATCTGTGCACCTCAAAGCCAAGACTTAAACCCTGACCCTGATCCTTCCACTGCTTGTGTACGACCCCAAGCTGAGCTTTGCATAGGAAGCTCTCTCTTGCCAGCATCGCTCCTACTCTGCGTTCTAAGTTTCTTTCACAGCAAGGCGTGGTAGAGCTGTTCTTACGGACAGCGTTATAATACTTTTATCTGCTATCAGCGGCACGGAAGCCCAGACTAGCAAAAATGAGCCATGCCTCTAAAATCTTAAAGACCAGAGAGAAATCCAGGTGTTGGTTCCGCATTGTATGAGCAGGGAGCGAGGGAGACCCAGACTGACAAATGCTAGAGGAGACACAGGGCTGCAAAGTGTAATCACAGGAGACACAGGCAGCAGGAAAACGCAAGGGAGAGAGACCAACCGAATGATACCAGGGAGCAAGGAGGGACAGGCTAGGAAAAGGTGAAACACAGGAAAGACAAAATGACACAGTGGGAGCATGGACGGACGCACAGAGAGGAACCATGGCAGCAGAGGGGAGATAAAGAATAGGTTGGAGGGGCACAGAGGAAAAACTCAAAGCAAGACAAGCGGACTGGGGTGAAAACAGGAAACGGACCTGGTGTGGGAGGAAAGAGCATCTCAGGTACTAACAGAGCCGGCGTCTGAGGGAAGACAGGGCCCAGCAGGGAAGCAGAACCAGGCTCAGATGGCGCTCTTGGCTACATGCTGCTGTGTTCGTAGCATGTTCTGGTACGCTAGCATGCTCTTAGCCTGCTGCATGGCACCACCTCAGATCCAACCAGGAATGGCGCCATTGCCCAGGATATGGATGAACATTTCAACTGCTTTGCCGCTAATGCAACACAAGATTTTCGTCCCGCAAGGATGGAAACCACAGACACCAGGAATAGGAGGAGCACTAGTAAGTGCTCCCCACCATCTCCTCCTTTGGAGCCGTCGCTGCACAGGGCCCCGAATGCTGGAGATTTTAGCAGCTTTTGTCGAGATTAATTCAGCCTCACAGCGGAGAAACCTGCCAATGTCTCCTCCTCTACCGCCCACCAGTTCTTCGGGATCACTGGGACTCCCCATCTGTCCACCTCTCAAAGTGGAGGCCCGGGGAAAGCACTGGAGTTACGGAGCTGTGGGAGACAACCCCGGGACAGACATGAGGAAGCAGCAAGGGGAGGCAGAGAGAAAAGGTGGGGAGGACGGCAGCACCGTACACTGCGAATCTCCCCTCACTCTCATTCAAGGATTTGAGCGTGCAGAGAGGGCCCCAGGAGAGCGAGAGCGAAAAGGGGAGCAAGCGAGCCAGACTGCGGGGAGAGAAGCAGACGTACGATTGCACACTTACTGCACAGGTGCACGCAGCACAGGGGTCTCCGTTGGCCACTGGCTCTCCGCTCACGTACTCCTGTCCTTGAAAGGAGCAGCCTGGTGAGGGAAGGAAAGAAAGAGAGTCATCGGCACGCTGCACAGGGGACGGAGGCTGCTCGTCCGCGTGCACCGCAGAGGGCAGGCCCCGGCGGTATGGAGTCACCAGGGGGGAAGCCAAGCAAATTCTTGCCCCGGGAGACTAAAGCATTACGTCACAGGGAGGGCAATAGATGGAGGTGGTTCTTAAGCTTTCAGGAAAGCCTTTACGACTGCTCCACACCAGAGACTCATTAGCAAGACGGGCAGGCTGGGGATCCCACAACAGTAAACCGGGCTAGAAACGGGTTAGGCGAGAGACAGGAGAGGAGGATGGCCAGTGGGTGCTCACAGGGATCTGTCCTGGGGCTGGTTTTAGGCATTTGTTTCAGAAATGGTATTGGAGAGGAGCTCTAAAGGACGATTAAACAGGATTAGCAGTGCAAAAAATGAGGGTTATAAAGACTGTGGGAATTAAGACTTAGAGGCCCTTCACTTAAAGCCTGCAAGGGACTCTGGTGTTAAGAGCGCTGCTAATTTATTTATTTTATTTATTTATTTTTAACTTTTTTATACCGATGTTCCTGTATAGGATACATATCGCACCGGTTTACATAGGAACTGAACTGTCGCCATGGAGCGGGTACAAGGAACATGTAGTACAACTGAATTATAATATGGTATAATAAAAACATAGGGCTATACATGATATCACATCAAATAAACTTTTGGTGAACGCAATAATTACGGGAAAACTGGAGTAACTGATGGATAACGGGTAGAACTAACACAAACTAGCGGGTAAGTTAAAAGGAAAGAAAAAAATAATGCATTAAGAACGTCTAACTTACAGGTTCATTAAGGGACTAAGTGACTTTTAGCTGCATGTTGAGTAGCAGCTAGCTTAAGAACATAAGAACATAAGAAAATGCCATACTGGGTCAGACCAAGGGTCCATCAAGCTCAGCATCCTGTTTCCAACAGTGGTCAATCCAGGCCATAAGAACCTGGCAAGTACCCAAAAACTAAGTCTATTCCATGTTACCATTGCTAATGGCAGTGGCTATTCTCTAAGTGAACTTAATAGCAGGTAATGGTCTTCTCCTCCAAGAACTTATCCAATCCTTTTATAAACACAGCTATACTAACTGCACTAACCACATTCTCTGGCAACAAATTCCAAAGTTTAATTGTGCGTTGAGTAAAAAAGAACTTTCTCCGATTAGTTTTAAATGTGCCCCATGCTAACTTCATGGAGTGCCCCCTAGCCTTTCTATTATCCGAAAGAGTAAATAACCGATTCACATCTACCCGTTCTAGACCTTTCATGATTTTAAACATCTCTATCATATCCCCCCCGCCATCGCAATGAGCGCTATATTTAAATAAGCAAATCAGCATATTTTCGCATTTCATCGGCTGATTTGCAAAGCCATGTACGCCAGTTAACAGTGATTTTACTCTGGTAAAAGGGTCTGTCTGTACCCTGACCAGACGCTGGGATGCTCACTTCCAGCAGCTCCCCCCCCCCCCCCCCCCCGCTACTCTCTTTCCTGGTGCTGTCATTTTTCTGCTCTGACCTGAGGAAGGGAGAATTATCTTTTGAAAGCTACTCAAGAAATATATTAAGTTAGTCCAGTAAAAAGATATCGCCTTATACATACATACATATATATAATCAGTTGTTTACCTTTATTTCTGTGTCTCAGGTAGGAGATACTTATGATACCCTGGAGAAGAGGAAAAGGAAGGGGCAGGAGATAGAAGCAACCAAATATCTCTAGGGCGTAAATAACGGGCACAAGGCAGATGTTCTTTTGGTGACATGAGGGGGTTATGGTATGAATTTTTTTGGGGGGGAGGGGGGTAGACTCAGTAGTAAATAACAAGGCATGACCCCAGGAAGGTGGTGGATGCATGGAACGGCCTCTCAAGGGATGTCGGGGTGTGGGCAGGGCAGGACAGTATCCGAAGTGATGAGCGCCTGATCATCAGTTTGGGTCTGCAGTAGATTGGGGGGGGGGGGGGGGGGGGGGGTGACTGGCTGGCCCTTGGGTCTTTATCCACCATCAATTTCTCAGTCTCTAAGGAGCTGTCCAGCCCTGCCTATGAGCATCAGAAAACTGCGTCAATAAAACCACTTCTTCCGCGATCCTCTGCTGAATGCAAGCCCCGTGCCCGTCTGCCAGCAGGTGGCATGTGGTACCGAACGTCATGGGCATCATGGCCCAGTCTGCCCCCTAGAATTCCCGGTCCATTCCCGCCCCCCCTCCTCTGCCCCGCAGCACTCACCATCGCACACCGGACAGCAGGTTCCTGGTCTCGGACTCGCTGGGTTCCGGCAGAGAGAGGCGCACTGTCTCTTCTGGCACAGAGTTCGACCTTCCTGTCAGAGAAGACGCAAAGCTGCCATCATTGGCAAGGCCTCCCTCCACTGCAGGGTCTTCCTGCAGCGCCGCTCTGAAGGGCAATCCCTCTGCTCGCTTCTGGGTCTAACCCCCCACCCTCCTGGCCTGGAATATCCCAGCAGGATCTTTGGATGGGCCACAGGTTTGGGTAACTAAAATCAGTGGATGGGGACCTGCTAATGGCTAAAAGTCCCTTAGGTGTTCCTGGTTCTCAGTAAACTCCCCTACAAATAAACACAGAATATGACGGCAGATAAAGACCCCCATGGCTCATCCATTCCTCCTGCTCAGCTTTACAATCTCTTCTTCTCCCTCAATATCCTTCTGTTTTCCACAGGTTTTCCTGAACTGTGACACTGTCCCCGTCTCCACCACCTCCACCCGGAGACCGTTCCATGCATCCGCCACCCTCACTGTAAAGAACTATTTCCTTAGCACAGAAACCTTTGAGATATTACAATGTCTAACTCGTATCTTTCCCTATCTCGCCTTTCCTCCAGGGTTTAGATCTTTCAGTCTCTGCCCATCTGAAACATGGAAACATAGAAACGACGGCAGAAAAGGACCAAGTGGTCCATCCAGTCTGCCCAGCAAGCTTATGGTAGCACCAGCCGCGCCATCCCCATAAAGGTATCATCAGGGGGTGGCAGCTGCCGTGCTGTACAAGTTACCCCCATACTTAGTTTCCCAAACTGTTAAAGTCAGGGCCCTTGCTGGTTTCTATCTGAGACCAATTCCCCTTTATCTCTCACTGTTGAAGCAGAGAGCAATGTTGGAGTTACAACACAAGTATAAGGCTTATTGGTTAAGGGCAGTAACAGCCGCATCAGCAAGTTACCCCCATGCTTATTTGTTTTCCCAGACCGTAAAATTCATGTCCTTGTTGGTTGGTGTCTGAATCTAATTCCCCTTTTCCCCTTCCATTAAAGCAGAGAGCAATGATGAAGTTGTGGTTAAGGGTAGTATGAAGGCTTGATGGTTAAGGGTAGTAACTGCCACACCATCAAGTTACTCCCATGCGCTCCTTTCCTCATTTCCAGCCTCTGGCCTTTAGGGTTATACAATGTTTATCCCATATTCCTTTGAAATCTTTCACCATTTTTGCCTTCACCGCCTTCTCTGGAAGGTCATTTCCAGGCATTCACCACCCTCTCCGTGAAGAAATATTTCCTGATGTTGGTTCTGAGTCGTCCTCCCTGGAGTTTCATGATTTCTTTCCAATGGAGAAGATTTGTTGATTGTGCATCATTAAAACCTTTCAGGTATCTGAAGGTCTGTATCATATCTCCCCTGCACCTCCTCTCCTCCAGGGTGAACATATTCAGATCCTTCAGCCTCTCCTCATAAGACCATCCACCATTTTGGTCGCCATTCTCTGAACCGCCTCCATCCTGTCTCTGTCTCCTTTGTGATACGGACTCCAGAACTGAACACAGTACTTCAGGTGAGGCCTCACCAAGGACCTGTACAAGGGGATTATCACCTCCTATTTCTTACTGGTTATTCCTCTCTCTATGCAGCCCAGCATTCTTCTGGCTTTTGCTATTGCCTTGTCACACTGCTTTGCCATCTTCAGATCTCCAGACACTATCACCCCAAGATCCCTCTCTTGCTCCGTGCACAAGAGCCCTTCACCTCCCGTCACATCAGCTCTTTTGGATTACCGCAACCCAGATGCAGGACTCTGCACTTCTTGGCATTGAATCCCAGCTGCCATATTTTCAACCAGAGCTCAAGGTTTCTTAAATCTACTTCTTCCAGTGTGTTCACTCTGCTGCAGATCTTAGTATCATCCCCAAAGTGCTTTATGATGAAGCCCGGTTTATATCCCGTTGAATGTGCGGGCTCCAGAACCGTACTCAGAACTCCAAATGAACAATCATCCATCTCCAATAGGGTAAACAGCAATTAGCAATGAAATGCACTGATAAAGACTATTTACTGTACATCCCAGTTAGATTAAAAAAGAGAATAGAAGTGGTGGAGCAGAAGTAAGAGGTGGCAGCTGATCTTGGTCAGAAAGGCATTCCTGGTGGCAGGAGACCTTTCGGACAAAACAGCAAAGTGCTTCTACCAGGAAGTGACTCCCAGACGCTGGAGCCCACAGGGACAGGAGGGGAAGCTCCATGAGCGGAAATCCAAAAGGCCCAGGCAGTGTCCCAGGGCAGGGCACATTCAGCATCCTGGGCAAGCCTGGCCTCGCCGCTGCCACTCAGTCCCTCCATGGTTCTCAGAGGGGGATGCCTCTGCATGCTTCCTCTCTGAAAACCAGTGCCAAATCCGCAGGGTACTTTGCCCCTGTCCACATAGCTCTGCAAAGTGCTCAGAACCAAGCAAAACTGTCACAAAGGCAAGCCAACCCCAGGATATTTCCATATGCTAATCCCTGCTTCGTGGTTGAATTACATAGTCCAAGTAAACAAATAAGCATAGGTGTAGCTTGCTAGTTACGGCAGTTACTACGCCGAATCAATTAAGCCTGATACTTCACTTGGAATACATATCCAGCGCAGCTCACTACTTCAACGACAGGGGGAATGAAGTAAAGAGGATTTATATTCAGACAACAACCAACAAGGACTGAATTGCACAGGCTGGGTAAACAAGCGTGGGAGTACCTTGCTTATTACGGCGGTTACTACCCCAAACCAATTAGCTAGATACTTCACTTAGATTCAGCTCCAACACTGCTGTCTGCATCGATGGTGGGGGTGGAAGGGAATTGGAACCAAAAAATTACCAATAAGGGCCCTGACCTCAGCGGTCAGAGTAACAGATAAGTATGAAAACAAATAGGTGTGAAAGCTTGCTGGGCAGACTGGACGGGCCGTTTGGTCTTCTTCTGCCGTCACTTCTATGTTTCATATGTTTCTATGGCTGCAGCTCACCGGCAGGCCTCTGAGAGCTCAGGAAGGGGAGATGACCGACCGACTGACCCTCATGAGGCTATGGGCCCCGGACAGGATGACCATACAGCTCTACGACAGGAGGATCAGTCCAAGGCGGTGCAGGTTTTAACCCAGTCCATGCATGGAGATAAGAGTCCTGCTTCTCTTAGGGAAATCAGAAGTTCAGATCCACACATGCAACGGGCTAAAAGCAGAAGTGGCTCAAACTGCCCCACCCTTCCTCTTGACATGGAGCTGTGCGGTCCCCCTACCCCTGAACCACTCTCACCTGCGCCCACTCTGTCTCCTCCCTGTCATTCTCAGCTTCCTTCCTGCTGCTTTCTGGTGTCTCCAGCTAAACCCAGGGCTAACCACTCCCTGCTCCATCCCCTAGCAGGCGTGAGAGCTGGAGGCATCTGCTCCCATTTCCTCACACCCTGGTTCTACAACAGGAGCTTCTATTTCATGCCTAAGCCGAGTCTCTGAAGGCCGTTTACCGTCGTGGTAAAGCCCGGAGAATTTTACCGCAGCTAACAAGGTGATCAGTGGAAAGTGAGGAGGGCAAGCAATGGGTCCTCAGCTCTCGCCTGGGCGGGATCCTCCAGCACTCTGATCCCCCTGCAGGGATCCCAGCCTCTCACCTGGCAGCGGCAGGTCTGGCAGGGCTCAGCGGGAGGCGTCCAGTTATCGCCATGGCTGTGCCTGGTCGTTCCATCCATGCAACCTGGGGGGGAGGTGAGGGAGAGAGGAGGAGGTTACAGACGGCTGAGACTCTGCAGTGCTCTCCTGTTACAGTGGCAGGGAGAGAGACCGTTTCGTGCTGCATTATTCAAGCAGGGTGGCAGCATGAAGCTTGCCCAAATCAAGAAACAGTGGACCTGAATAGTGGCTGACAAAGGAAGTCCCGCATGCAACCTCCCTCTTCAATCTTGCCCCCGTCTCATAACCTTCACGGTGCTCTTCTCCTTTCCCTCCTCCCAACCGTCATTTCTTCCCACTCCTCTCTCCCCTCAACCCCTATCCCTTGCCTGAACCCCTCCCTCTGGGTCCCTATCCATCTCGTCCTGTTCCCATCCACTCTCCTCCACCCCCTGTTTCTCTTTTATGTCCCCCTACTATTGAAATCCCCCCCCCCGCTCTTGCATGACCCCATTCCCTCCCTTCCATCCATGCTAAGCTTTCTTCTCCCATTCAACCCCTTCATCCAATCCCTTTCTGCTTGCCACCTCCCCTTGTCCCATCACCATCCACTCTGCTGCCCCCTTCCTCATCATCCTGCTCTTTCCCATTCCCCTACTCATCCATCACCCTCCTCTACACCCATCTCGTTCCTCTTCACACCCTCAAACCTTCTCCTGTGTTCCTGTCTATTCCTTGCTTCCATCCACCATTCCTTCCCCATCTTCCTCCTCCGCGCCCATTTCTCTCCTGCTCCCTTCCCTCCTCCTTCTGATTCCCTCATGCTTTGCAGAAAATCCCTCCTCCACCCGCCAACCCTCCCTCATCGCCCTCTTCTGCGCTCCTTCCATGTGCCTCCTCGTGATCCAGAGCGCTCCCCCTCCCTTGCCCGCCGGCCTCCCCTCCCGAGTTCTTTGTGCTCACTGCGGCACTGCTTGCAGCACTCTCCGGGGACCTCTTCCGGCTCCGCACATCCCAGGGCAGGGCAGGAGGGCTGGGTACACACCACATTCCCATCCTAAACAAGAGCAGAAGGAAGGGAGTGACTGCTGTACCCACAGCACGTTCTGTCTCTCTCTCTCTCTCTCTCTCTCTTCTGTTTCAAAGGGACTGCGATGGTCTTACTCTCTTCGTCTTGCTAAGAGCTCCATGGGTGAATCAATCTTCTCTGTCTCAAAAGAACATGATTGTCTCTTTTTTAACTTCTCTAAAGGCTGCTGCTCTCGCTGTCTTTTTCTCTGTCTGTGAAGTCAGTTTCTCCTCTCTGTGCCTAGGATAGCAGCTCTCTTTCTTCTCTATTCCTCAGGGCTGTCTCTTTTTTAACTTCTCTAAAGGCTGCTGCTCTCGCTGTCTTTTTCCTCTGTCTGTGAAGTCAGTTTCTCCTCTCTGTGCCTAGGATAGCAGCTCTCTTTCTTCTCTATTCCTCAGGGCTGTCTCTCTGCTGCAGCAGTCTTTCCATGGGTGAACGGTGAAGAGACAGCTCGGTCTCTCACTATGCTTGGTTTTGGTGGGGGCAGGGGGGGGGGGTCATGGAAGTAGGGAAGAATGAAACAGACTTATTACCCCTATCATAAGTTTCAGGTGTTGGCGGGATGTCCCTCTCGGTCTCTGCCCAGCTAGTGTTGTGTATAAGCAAAGCGCTCTGAAGATGCTCTATCCAGAACACAGCCTAATACAATAGTATGAATACATTACATTGTTTGATGTGACTCTTCTTCCAAAACACCCCCCAGAAACGTACACATACACACAAATACTGTCCCACCAGCCAGATACACTGATCTCTCTCTCTCTCTCTGTGTCACACAGACACACACCTCAGATCTGAAGGACTCATTTAGTCTCAAAGGTCCATGCCCTCGTCATCGTCTCTGAATTTCTACGCTGGATTATAAAAGCTATTACAGCACGAAAAGAGTTTGGCTTTCTGCTAAGACCAATATGGCTACTAGATCTCTCTCTGACTCACAATAAACACGGTTTCTCACGCACACTCACAAAATAGCTTACAAGACACACACAATGTCCTCTAATACGTATTCACATGCATACACAATTACTTTCTGTACGTACAGGGGTCCATACTGAGTAAGCCAGGGGGTGGTTGAAGTTAACCGGGCAACGACTCAGATATCACTGGGCAACAATGAAAGTGTTACCGACCTAAAAAGGTCCTACTCTGTAGTATCTTGATGTGCTGAACACGAATATGACCATGAAAAGTTTTTATTTGCTCTCGTTTTGAAGAAATTTAATATAGTTCACTTTCTATGTTTAGTCATGTAAATTTATCCAGTAGGACTGTAAATAAGCCTAGAATGATGTAATATTGCATCATATTGCATAATAACATCATGCACACATCATCCAGAGTTTATTACATCATTTTCTGATGCAATGCAGTTCTACTGCCATGCTGCTGCTGAGAAGCCCAGTCAGAAAGGGTGAGCATTTGAAATATTCATGCTGGCTGACTACTGCTGGACACTCCGCAGAGATGCTCCCAAACAGGTGTACAAGAGACAAGCAAAGAAATCTAAGATGTAGTCTATGACTTCATTTTTCAAACGGTATTAACCATAGGTCTCCTACTATTGGCATACAATTCAAGATGTAATTATATTATTGCATATTACAAAAAAACTAGAGCCAATTTTGCATTTTCACAGTCACATTCGTGTTTAGCACATGGAAATTTATAAGAATTGACTAATTTCATTTCCGTAACATGACTTTTGTGAAAATTTGTTGCCAGTGTCTTCAGTGCAATATAACTGGATATGCATTCTGCTGAATAGAATAAACCCAGCTAAAGTCAAAGCTACCTGGATAACTTCTAGCCATCCAAGGAGCAGCTAGATGTGTGCACATTTTTTTTTATGTCAAAAATTATTTTTTTAAATTAATTTTCCAGTGTCAGTATTAGCATTGCATTTCTATATCTATAGCACAAAGATGAATAAGCATTGAGCGAGCATGTAAAATCTATGAGCGATCACTCAGGCGCTGAGTTTAGAGGGAACTATGCCTCTGGCACAACCAGAATTACTTGGATAACTTTCCCTGTTCGTACCCAGATCAGTCCAGTCTCCTGGGTTTTGCCTCCCTGCCAGCAGATGGCGACAGAGAAAGTTTCACTGACCCTGTACATAACCCAGTGTGCACTCCCTCAGTATTTCTCTGGCGAGAAAGAAAAAAATAAAAAGATTAAAAGACAAAATTTCTGGATCCTCCCAGGGGGTTGTGAGATCCTGGTGGGGCCACCCCCCCTGGTTTGAGGTGGACGAGCAGGGGTTTGGTGACCCTTCTGATAACTCGGTTCAGAGGTCCTTGGGGTGGACATCTGGTAGTTCAGATCCCTCATCCCCCATGAGACAGACGTGGAACCTGCTGGCAGTTCTGCACTGCAAGCCCAGTGGAGCAGAGAGGTTTCCCTTTTATACGGTTTGTCCTGGGCTGGGTTGCTAAAGTTTGGTGAAAGGAGACGGATATAGCCAGTGATCTGGCTCCTTTCTGATCTGTCATGCGGCCTGCGCTCAGGAACCTGAACCTCTGCACCAAAGGAAAGTATTGGTTTCTATGTATCTTCATTTGTTCTCAGAGAGTAAAAAAAAAAAAGAAAAGAGAGAGAACAAGGAATCTGTGCAGCAGCGAGGTTCCAAGGGAGTAAAAGTACCTTAACAGCTCAGGGAGCTCAGCGATGAGGATTTTCAGCAGCTTCTCTGCTTGCAGAGGAAACCAGGTGTTGGCTCCGTGGCGCTGAGGGACTGTTCCCCCTGCTAACCATCGAGGTGCTGGTGGTGTCGCGGGTGCGGGGAGGAACAGCGTGTGCGTGCGGCGAAAGCAGCATGGTGTTTGGGGGTCTACTTCAAGCATGACCGCACCGGTAGAACAAGCCTTGTGAGTGATGAGGTCTAGCACTGAGGCTTTCCCCGGCAGCGTGGAAACGGCGGCCATTTTTTATTCCCTAACAGCGTCGGTGGGAGAAGCAGGGGAATCCCCTTCTTGACTGTTGCCAGCAGTTCCCTCTCCTGCAGAGAGGCTCTTGCAATGAGGAGGAGTCTCTGGTTCTGGTAGAGGTCTCCTGCCAGCTTTAATTTGCATATGCGCAATGTGTTTAGTGGGATGCTGGCTCTTGGCCCCAGTCTTCATGGACTAGGGCCAGTCAAGAGGCCTAAGCTGTTGAGAAGCTCTTCAGGCCGATGATTTTTGGTACTGGATGTTAAACGGATCTGGGCCTAAATGTGCTGAAGGTACAGGCAGGCTTTGGTTCGCTGTGTGCTAGGCCGTGGCAGCAGTTCTTTTCCCATGTGCATAGGCGTGTGCGCGCATTCTCGCCGCATGGCAGTTGCATGCGCAAGGACCTGTGTGTGTAAGGCTGCAGCCTAGATTTAAGCGCATACGTCTGCAACTTAGACTTGAGCACATATTTGCGCAGGTATTTGAGTGCATATTTACGTAGGTACTTGTGCATGTAAGGCCGCGACCTAGACTGGAGTGCGTATTTGTGCAGGCATTTGTGCGCATAAGACTGCAACCTAAACTTGAGCACATATTTGCACAGGTACTTCGGTGCTTATTTATTTTATTTATTTAAAACCTTTTATATACCGACATCCGTTTGCACATCGTATCGCTTATGACCATGGCCTATTCGAGTGCGTATTTGCGCACGTACTTGTGCTCTTATGACTGCGATCTAGTCTTGAGCATGTATTTGCGCAAGTCCTGGAGGGGTATGCATGTACTCACAGGTGACATTGGTGTGCGCACAGGAGGCTGCCTACAGCCGAAGTTCAGGAGAGCTAGGCACCAGAACAAACAGGTCCAAGTGCTTTGCTATCTGTGAGGCTTGCCATCTGATAGCAATTCAGTCCTCATGCTCTCTCTGTTTTGTGTCAGCGCTGTTTAGAAGCTCAAAGTGATTTGACTACCTCAGCTTTTGCCCATGTTGGGTCATCCCCTCAGCCTACGGTGTCTCTACATGGGAGTAGAGTGGGAGGCGAGGCAACAATCAGTTCTCCTCCTCCCTTGTTCCCGAGAGCAGAATATTCTCCGAGAGAGAGAGAGGTTGGAGAGAGCAAATTTGGGCCTATGGGCTCCGGTATAGATCCATCCTCCTTTTCCGGGATGGAATGTTTCAGGGTCTGCAGACCTTTCTGCAGGGGCACCTAGCGAAGGCAAAGCAACCTACTATGTAGGGATCACGTGCTCAGGCCTCCCATTTGTCAGTCATGGCGGGCAAATGTGGATCATGAGACATCGGAGGATTTTGATGAATAATTGGCTTTCTCACCTCTAGAAGAGGGAAAAATTGCATATGATTGAGAGCCGTGTTGGACTACATCAACTAAGGCAGAATCAAAAATCAGGCAGTGGATCGAAATGCCCTGGAGTTGATACTCTGGGAAGAGCAGCACTTGGAGCGGCTGGCCACGTCTCACATCGCCAATGTGGACAATGTTCAAGCAGATTTTATCAGTTGGATAAAGTTAGACTCCAGCAAAATGAACTGTCAGAGGCAGCGATATTGTCTCATTCACGGAAGATGGGTGTATCCCGACCAAAAAGATTTTACATCACTGAACAGAACATGGTACAAAGGAATTGGAGCTCTGGTGCTGCCATGGACTCAAGGGATTCTTCTTTGTCTTCCCTCTGTGGCCTCTGGTGGACAAGGGATTATGGTGGATAGGGAACATCCAGGCAACGTGGTCCTGGGAGCTCCAGAATGGTCACATCAACCATGCATCCCAGATCTGATCAACATGGCCATAGACAAGCCCCTGAGGTTCGGACATCGGTTGACTGATTTCTACCAGGGCCCAATATTTTTGGGCAAGGCAGCTCATTTCTGGCTTGTGGCTTCGCTTCTGAGAGGAGACATCTGAGATGGAAGGGATATTAAGAAGCAGCTATTTCCACCTTATTGTAGGCTAGGCGATCTTCTACATCCTTGACGTATGGGCGAATTTAGAGGATCTTTGAGTCCTGGTTGATGCAGTGCAGCCTCAGTCTGTTCAGGCTATGGTGTTGCATATTTTGGCTTTTCGGGTCAAGAAACTGGCCTTTAACTCTCTGAGAGTCCAGTAGCAACACTGGGTTGTCTCTGAGGTAAGGTGCAAGGGTATCTTCTGTCTGCATATCTGGATGTTATATGGTTCCTTCAGGGAGCTAAGAACTTGCAACCTCAGATATGGAATATTTGTCCATCTAGGAATCTGAATCTAGCCCTTAGAGGATTGTGTAGGCTTGGTTTGAACCAGTAAAGAGAGCTTGATTTGAACCATTAAAGAGAGCTACGGTTAAGGACTTGACTCCTAAAGTGGTTTTATTTGTTCAGCCAGGAGAATTTCAGAGCTCCAAGCACTGTCATTTCATGATCCCTTCCTTCAGATGTCTGATTCAGGGGTATCTTTATGCATGGTGCCTTGCTGCCTTCTTTTCTGCCTTAAGTAGTCTTGGTGTTCCAGCTTTTATGGATTTGGATTCCTCTACACCTCACACGGGGGAGCTTAGGCTCTTAGATTGGAGCCATGCCTTATTGAGGTATCTAAAGGTCACTTATGATTTCTGTACTTCGCATCATTTATTTGTAGATCAGATCATCTCTTTGTACTGTGGAGTGGTCCAAAGAAGGGAAATAAGTCATCTAAGGTTACAATTGTGTGGTGGCTGAACAAAGCAATCGAGTTGACTTACATTTCTAAAAGGTGCCTGCTGCTGGGGGGTTTAGTGGCGCACTTGACGCATTCTCAGGCGACTTTCTGGGCTGATTCACAACAGGCATCTCCATATGAAATTTGCTGGGCACCTACTGAGAAGTCATTGCACACTTTTGCTAGACATTATCACTTGGATGTCGGGGCTCCAGCTTCCATGTGCTTTAGTTAGAATGTTCTACGAGCAGAATTCTCCAGGTCCCACCCGAGTTAAGGGGAGCTTAGGTACATCCCAGGAGTCTGAACTGATGTGGGTACATACAGGGAACAGAATGTTGGCTCTTACCTGCAAATTTCATTCCTTTAGTACCACAGATCAGTCCAGAGACCCACCTATTGACTGGGGGGGGGGGGGGGGAGTCCGCTACTTGCACTGTTGCATTGTATATAGTGCGAGTTGTTGGAGGTTTTCCAATGCTGATCTCTTATGTTAAATTTGGGAAACACGTTTTCCATTGTCTTTTTGGGCAACTTCTCCTTCTTCCAGCTCGTTGGAGGGA
>NC_042623.1:30409165-30587222 GCF_901001135.1 Rhinatrema bivittatum | reverse complement strand
CAATCTCCTATATGTGCACTATTTACTCCTGGGGGAATTATGTGCAACAAAGTTTAAATTCTGCAAACTTTATATTGGTCAAAATAACACAATTTACATGACCATCTTTAAGTAATTACCTTTTAAATTAATAAAGAAAATATTATTAAAGATGCAGAATTTAAAATATTTTGAGCAGAAAGTCCCTAGAAGTTCAATGTAAGAGTGTCCCTTCCACTCGCTCTCCCTACTCCCCTAGCCACTTTGCCCTCTCAGGCCCCCCAACTCCTCCACCTGCCACCTTCTCTCCCCTCCCCCTCTAGTCTCAACTCCTTTGACCCTTCTCTCAGTACTGCCCCTCACACAGGCTCCTTCTGTCCTCTCTCTCTAGTGCATACACACACCTCTTCATACAGGCTCCCTCACTCTCACACACACACCCTCATACAGGGTCCCTCTCTCTTGCATACACACCTTCAGAGGTGACCATTCTGTCTCACTTATACACCCTCACACATACACAATCCCTTCACTCAGGCTCCCTCTCTCACAAACAAGCACCCTCACATACACACAATCCCTTTTTCACACACCCCAGCTCCCAATCTCTCACACGCATACACACTCCTTCACAATAGGCGCTCTCTCTCTGGCACCCACACTCTCGCAACCTCTCACATTCTCTCACCACCGCCCCGCTCGCAGTCTTACACACCTCTATATACACTCACTGCGTCTCCATCTTCACCAAATTCTTCGCAGAAAATGGCAATTCTGTACAGGGGGGAAATTCTGCACGCAGAATAAAAACTATTATAGTTTTTATTCTGTATTCTGGGTGTGGTTTGTTATCATCTGCTAGACCAGTCTATTACTCCTGGGATTATCCTACTCCTCAGGTGCTGGAGACAGAGGACACAACCCCTCTCTATGCCATCAGTCTTTACATAAAGGACAGAGTGGTTGGAGGCTCTCATCAGTAATTCTGTCTTCCGCAGCTGCAGCCAAGTGTAGACAGTTCTCCTTGCTCCCAGACTCAGGGTACGCACTAACTAGTGCTTGGCACCACAAACTGTTGATGTTGATTTTCCCAGCATAGCTGCTTTCCATCCTCAGGTAGGGGTCCCTACTCCTGAGGGACTGAGGACCCTTCTCCTATGGTGCTGTGCCTCCATAGAGCCCTAGATTACCCAGATTTGGGGGTTGAGGTTCTTGCTCTCTGTCTCAACATCACACAAAACAGTCCACTTGCCCTGGGATTATTTCTGACAGGGTGGAAGATTTAAGCTCTGGCGTCCTATGCTCACAGGGATGGGCACCAACACCCAGCCGATCTGCTGTTTCTTTCTGAGCTGTACTCACACGTTGGGATGTCCTAGTTTTAGGGAAGTGTTGTGGTTGTCTGAAAATAAAAATGCTTAAAGCCACTAGCTGTAGAGAAAAGTTTTTTTTAATAAATGCTATAAAGTAATATAGATCTTAGCCATTACATAATAGGGTACCTAGCTTATGGAGAAGCAGAGTGCCATGCATAATGCTAGCATGAACTCACAAATGATTTTATCATCACACAGCATTATATAGAATTTCAGTTGTATATTTCCAACCCCTAAACTAGGTTACATAATTGTCAAATTTTCTATGATTAGCTTTCTATTATAAACATAATGTAAATGGTTGCATGGTAATTTGCTTTCATTCTCCAAAGTTAATCACTCATATGTAAATGCTTTCTTGGAATTTGCAAGCATTAGCAACCTTGTGTTTGTTCTAAGAATATTTTCTATAATCTTAGATAGAAGGTCAATTGGCTTCATCCTTGTTTTCAGATGAAGTGTTAAATAACTTCATATCAATTCAAAATGTTCTACAGCCTTATACCTTAGCATCTGTCTCTACAACGAACTACAACTTTACAACACAAATGTCATAATGGTATACTTGTTAGCAGTTACAAAGTTTTTGAAAAATCAAAAGCTTAAGATATGAGAAATATTGACTTCTATGACATGTCAAAGTGTTTCACTGTGACTAAGAGCCTATGAGCATCCACATCAGAACCTCTTTACTATTAAAAAAAGATGCTGGAGACTATGGGATGTTCCAAAATAAACTAACTGCAACCAAAAAGAGTTCAAGGTCAATTAATAAAAAGCGTCTCCATTTGTGGATGGCCCTAGCTGGGGACATCCGCAAATGGAGTCATGACTTTAACACTCATTGGTTCCTGCCCCTGCAAGGAAGGGACCCTGAAGAAATAGTCCCTGTCTCTACTGCTGAAACATGGTGGACCTAGCAAGTATTTTGGTGGAGAAACGGGTCAGCCCAGCTCTGCCCCTTGTTGGGAGTCGCTGGCCTTTAGCACTGTTTTCCGGTCCAGAGAAAGTCAGGCATGGTCTGTACCTGCTAATTGGCCTTTACCACTTCCAATGCTATTTCAAGAATAAAGTTTGGATGTTGGCAGAACTACTGCTACCTAGGCCATTCCAGGCTGTCTAAGAATTGTGCCAGCAGAACTGCTGACTACCTCCACCCAAGTCTTCCCACTTCACAGTGATATCCTTGGAAGCTGTGGAATATGTTCCCCATTGAAATCACTGACAGCAGGCTTCTGGGGCAAACCCCCTCTCAGGAGGAGGACACAGTCTTGACGTCCAAATACACAGCCCTCCCTTCTAGATTGGTTTAGAAGGCATATTGCCTACTCCCAGGGAGTAGATTTCCCAGCTAGCTCGTCCCACTACCCTCTGGCCAATCTGCCAATTGAGTTTTTCAGGAAATCCTAGTCTTCTCCAGATGTCGTAAGTATTGTTGATGAGGGAGATGGGCTGGTTACAGGGGTCTGCATAGCACCTGCTCTCAGTGACTGAGGTGGGTCTATTGGACTTAGCAAATCATTCTGCAGGTGCTGCTGCAAAGAGCTGGAGCACCTGCTCCATAGCTGCTGCTTTTCTAGCAACCTGTATCGCTCTGGGGGGGGGGGGGGGGAAAGGGAGGAGAAAAGCCTAACACGACAGGCCTGTCTAGTCTTTAATGATTGCTTGAATGCTGACTATTTATTTATTTAGAATTTTTATATACCGATATTCGATACAAATATCATATCAGGTTGGTTTCCATTGAACAAAACAGTCGCGGTTAAGGCGTAACATTAAACAGAGTTTCTGAACATAAGAACATTAGACATCAATAACATATCAAACAGCGTAAAAGGCGTAAAATAACTAAAAATAAAAGTAGAAATAATTGAGTGATACAGTAACGTGAACAATGTTGATGGGCATAAACATGAGCTAAAGAACTAATGCATCTACTTTACCTGCAAGGCTAGCAGCCTCAGCCTGTTTGATAGTGGGAGATGAAAGGGGAAGGATTGAGGAAGAAGAAAAGTGCCAGTGGTTTTTTGTTTTAATGCTTCCCCCCCCCCCCATCTCTGCCGTGGAGACTGGTTTTCTGTCTGTGCTTTCTACTTACAGCATATGCATTAGTTTGGGAAAGGAGGCAGACTGCCTGTTTCCTTATGTACAAGGAGAAGGAAGCACTGCAACAGGAACAGTTTGACAAGCAAAACTGGTTTCCTGCCTCCATCCAAGGGCCTCTTCCCTTCAGCCCACCCTAAGAAGAGGAGAGCAGCCAGAAGCATGGAAGGGCCCTGGACCCAGAATCACTTACGGGAGAGTGCGCCAGATAGCTGTGGCCAGTCCTTTAAGGTAGGCAGAGGGAGTTGCTTGGAGAGGTCCTCACAGGCAGGGTGTGGTCCTGTAGCACCATCCTCCACTACAATGTTTCTCAACTGGGTCTACCTCCCCCCTAATATAAAAAAAAAGTCTGTCCTGACAGTAGGGAAGACAAGGAGGTACAATAGCTGAATGAGCTGGAAGATGGGGATGAAAGGAGAGCGACAGAAGCTGAGAAGCCTGGGGATGGTAGTGGTACTAGGATAGAGACATGTATGGACAGACTCCTCCCAAACTAGAGTCACTCCTGCACTGGGAAAAAGAGTTAGACATTGTCAGGCTATAGCAGTGGTAGAGCTGACTTGCACCGAGGGTGCAAACGGGAGTAGAGAACAGCTGTGCACTGTCAGAAGGCACAAGCATGATAGGGAACACAAGTCAGACAAGAATGTGCAGTTCCAGCTTTTATTAATAGTTTCTCCATAAACAGGATTTACATAGATGTAAATTTTATAATGCAAGTGAAACAACCATGAGTGAAAGGTTTCCTGCATCCCAATCACCATACACCCAACAACCAATGAGAACAGATGTGCTTTGGAGCAAGTATAACAAATATAATTTAAGGTAATTCCACAAGAGCTGTAACATTCAATATTCCTCATCGTCATCTGTGCCTTCTGCTGACTCTCTCCCAACTTCTTCATAATCCTTCTCCAGAGCGGCCAAGTCTTCCCTAGCCTCCGAGAACTCCCCCTCCTCCATCCCCTCCCCCACGTACCAGTGCACAAAGGCTCTTTTGGAGTACATCAGATCAAACTTGTGATCCAGCCGTGCCCAGGCTTCCGCTATGGCCGTGGTATTGCTCAACATGCAGACCGCACGTTGGACCTTAGCCAGGTCTCCTCCCGGCACCACTGTGGGAGGCTGGTAGTTTATGCCCACCTTAAATCCAGTGGGACACCAGTCCACAAACTGGATCGACCTCTTGGTTTTAATTGCGGCTATGGCAGCATTGACATCCTTGGGCACCACATCGCCACGATACAGCAAGCAACATGCCATGTACTTACCACGTCTAGGGTCACATTTTACCATCTGGTTTGCGAAATCAAAGCAAGCATTAGTGATTTCTGATACAGAGAGCTGCTCATGGTAAGCCTTCTCTGCAGAGATAATTGGAGAGTAAGTGACTAAAGGGAAGTGGATTCTGGGATAGGGCACCAAGTTAGTTTGGAATTCAGTAAGGTCAACATTTAAGGCACCATCAAACCTCAGAGAAGCGGTAATGGACGACACTATCTGTGCTATTAGTCTGTTCAGATTGGTGTAGGAGGGCCGCTCAATATCCAGGTTACGTTGACAAAGGTCATAAATTGCCTCATTGTCCACCATGAATGCACAGTCTGAATGTTCCAGAGTGGTGTGAGTGGTCAGAATGGAATTGTAGGGTTCTACCACAGCCGTGGAGATCCTTGGGGCCGGGTATATCGAGAACTCCAGCTTAGACTTCTTGCCATAGTCTACTGAAAGTCGTTCCATCAATAGGGAGGTGAACCCCGCCTGTTCCTCCTCCAAAACTGTGGAAGACCAGGAAACCTTGAAGGCCGCTGCATTGATCAGCCTGCAAGAAGAGATCATTTCTATTGTATAATAGTAATAACCAGTCAATACTATTAAGTCTTCTACAGAAACCCAGACATATGCAGCACTGAGCAGCTACAGGAGTTTGTTCCAGGACATTATAATCTAGTTGAGACACAAGATAATCACTAAACAAAACATGTTAAAATTAACAAGAGGGCCAAGAGCAAAAGTGTTTATTTTGGAACTAAAAGCAATCTCAAGATAGAGGACTAACATGGCCATGAAAGTACAGTGCATCAAGATCAGCGATTGAGCAACTGGGACATTGACTAAATAATGGTTATGGAGTAGGGAGATAGATGCTTTATCAAGAAATATTACATTCTGATTAGTTGGAAGATTTGAATGCAGGATTCAATAAACTGACAGCTTTAACCTTCAATTCCAATCCCCCCCCCCCCCCCCACCAATCAAAGCAGCCCGGAAAGTTACATTTGCTTTTTGGGGGGAGCAGGAGGTATCAAGTCCCAAGAATTAATAATTCCTCCACACATCCTGTGTAGATATGGGAGATGCAGGTTTCTACATCTGGTTCTCCCTTCATTTCACTGGAGATCAAAATGCCCCACCAATGAAAGAGCATTAAGGGAAACCTCTTTTGTGGGCTTTACTTTAGAAACTTCCTGGGCACAGAAAGTTAGTGTCATGCCCAGTGTGAACATCGCTCCCCGCCACGGTTACCACCTCTGCAGCATCGAGAGCCAAGAAGGGGAGATCTAGCCCTGTAGCACACAAGCTAATCCTCCGCCCCACTCGTGCCTTTTCAGGATAGAGCAGTTGGTAATGTAGGTGGATTGGCTAAATTCACCTCTATGTACTCAATAGCCAGTTGACAAGCTGCTCACTTTCAGAAAGTGACAGACATGCCACAAGCTTGCTCAGTTGACAGTGGTTGTCCATGTGCCTGTATTTTTTTCCCCACTTAAAACTGAAAAAGTAAAATTTATTCACAGTTGTGCATTGCCTAAGGACTCCATCCTGCACCCAGAGGGACCCACAAACCCCATCTCAGCACCCCTACCAGTATCACTTCTGCGTCAATATGGAACTGGGGGAGTGCAAGCATCCTATTTACCATTTTACGGATCCTGTCCAAGACCGAATCGATTATTTCCTTCCCAATGGTGTAGTGGCCTCGGGCATAATTGTTGGCTGCGTCTTCCTTGCCTGTAATGAGCTGCTCTGGGTGGAAGAGGGTGCGGTAGGTCCCAGTTCGGATCTCATCTGTGAAAGTTGTGCGTTACATTTAGTATTCAATAGGCTAAAGTCAAACCTGTCAAGATATACATAACTACTTCCAATTATAGACGTCATAAAAAGAAGCTGAAAAGTAGTAGAGACAAGAGAGCACCTCTAAGTTCTGAAGCTCCATGATCAGTGTTCTAGTAATGTTAGGCCTGGATTTACCTACAGGTCTATTAGAGTTATGCCTTATACAAAGATACAGGTGGCAGCAGCAGTTTTCCATCCCCCCCCCCCCCCCTTCATGAATTTCAGCTCTAGCAGCCGTCCTCAAGCTACAGCAAGCATGGGGAATAAGCCTGCACTCAATAAGCCACAGCCCTCACTCAGAAGTTGTGAACTTCCCTATGCCCACCGCACTCTTTAGCAGAAGCAAGGACTTGAAAATCAGTTTTCCTGTATAAAGTTGTTACCTACTGTTGAAGTTGAGTGTTTACATTACTATTAACTAGGGATGTGAATCGTTTTAGGACGATTAAAATTATCGTCCGATAATTTTAATATCGTCTTAAACCGTTATGGAACACAATACAATAGAGATTCTAACGATTTATCGTTATAAATCGTTAGAATCGTGAGCCGGCACACTAAAACCCGCTAAAACCCACCCCCGACCCTTTAAATTAAATCCCCCACCCTCCCGAACCCCCCCCCCAAATGACTTAAATTACCTGGGGGTCCGGAACGGCAGCGGTCCGGAACGGGCTCCTGCTACTGAATCTTGTTGTCTTCGGCCGGCCGCCATTTTCCAAAATGGCGCCGAAAAATGGCGGCGGCCATAGACCAACAGGATTCGACGGCAGGAGGTCCTTCCGGACCCCCGCTGGACTTTTGGCAAGTCTTGTGGGGGTCAGGAGGCCCCCCCCAAGCTGGCCAAAAGTTCCTGGAGGTCCAGCGGGGTCAGGGAGCGATTTCCCGCCGCGAATCGTTTTCCGTACGGAAAATGGCGCCGGCAGGAGATCGACTGCAGGAGGTCGTTCAGCGAGGCGCCGGAACCCTCGCTGAACGACCTCCTGCAGTCGATCTCCTGCCGGCGCCATTTTCCGTACGGAAAACGATTTGCGGCGGGAAATCGCTCCCTGACCCCCGCTGGACCTCCAGGAACTTTTGGCCAGCTTGGGGGGGCCTCCTGACCCCCACAAGACTTGCCAAAAGTCCAGCGGGGGTCCGGAAGGACCTCCTGCCGTCGAATCCTGTTGGTCTATGGCCGCCGCCATTTTTCGGTGCCATTTTGGAAAATGGCGCCGGCCGAAGACAACAAGATTCAGTAGCAGGAGCCCGTTCCGGACCGCTGCCGTTCCGGACCGCCGCTGGACCACCAGGTAATTTAAGTCATTTGGGGCGGGGATTTAATTTAAAGGGTCGGGGGTGGGTTTTAGCGGGTTTTAACGAACGATTTTAACGATATATCACGATATTTTACCCCCCCAAACGGCAACAATACGATTCCCTCCCCCTCCCAGCCGAAATCGATCGTTAAGACGATCGAGGACACGATTCACATCTCTATACTATTAACTGTTTTTGTAAAACCTGTTGCTTTTTATTGTTCACTTACTGTATAACCGGTTACTTGTAAAGCCTTGTGCTAAGTTATTGTTTACTGTAAACAGAGGTGATGTAGACCTTTACGTACCGCGGTATATAAAATCTCCAAATAAATAAATACTAGATACTGGTTTCTTTTGTTCAGGTCAGCATTACTGTCAATGGTCCTGATGACAAACCACAGTGCAGCACCATGAAGCCAGCAGCTTTTAATATTGGTCATTTGCAATGAAGTTGTCACCAAGAGTCAGTATGTTTACATTGCTGAATGCAGACATGAAAATTCACAGCTTTTGTTTTATGGCCACCCTCAAGTGAAAGGGAGGCCAGGATGCAGTGCAAGCAGCATTTGCCAGTGGGACCGTACGCTGCTCAGCATTTTCCTAGGCTTCAAGTGAGGATTGTCAGGCTGGCAAAATGCACAAGTGCATGCTAGGAGCTCAGAGCCTGCAGGATACTAAAATATCAGCGGTCAGCAAGGGGATAGGGAGCGGTCCCTGTCAACAATGAGGCACACTGAGTGTGTTGTGTGCTAGTACTAATGGAGAAAGGCACTTGCTATGCTTTGATGTTAGTCCTATGGCTTGGGAATCCTACCTTAGATATTTCAGGGACATAAGCCCATTGCACAGGAATGCTCCTGGTGATACTATCACCACCTCCTTAATATGCACACGTTTCAGGACCCCATCTCTAGAAATCCAGCCCTAAACTCACCTACACCTTCCCCAGACCTATCTTAGATAGAGACAAAGGAATGTAACAAAGTCTTGGCTTGTCACCATCTTGATTCACAGGATGGAGCTGTTGTATAGGGAAGTGTTAAGATTCCTAGAAGTTTTGTTTATTCTTGTGAAGCCCATTTGGTCTATTCTTTCATAAGACAATATACTGCTGGCATATGATTAAAGGTGTTTACAGTAGGAAGATCAAAACTCACTTAGTGAGCCAATTAGTCAGTCATGAACCCAAAGTCAAATACATACTCAACCCAAGGGGCTTATTTTGTTTCCAAGATGTATAAAAAGCCTGTAGGTTTGACATTACCAATGACAGTTTCCTCTAGGTCTATGAAGACAGCTCTGGGCACGTGCTTTCCCGATCCGGTCTCACTGAAGAAAGTCCCAAAGGAGGAATCCTCTGTGCCGTATGCTTTCTCAGTAGGAATGATCCCGTCCGGCTGGATTCTGTGCTCCAGGCAGTACAGCTCCCAGCAGGCATTGCCCATCTGGACACCTGCCTGGCCAACGTGTACAGAGATGCACTCCCTCTGTTTCAGGAGAGGGAAGGGGGAAAAAACCACACACACACAAAACATAAGCTACTCAGTATGGTTTAAGAGCCTGGTAACTCAGGAACAGGCAGCACACTTTAATCCTTCCCCAGGAGCTAACGTTTTCAGATGGCCACATTCACCCTAGAATATAGAAGCTGGAGCTTTTATACATTGTGGTAGTGAATCTTTAAAGGGTAAGCTTTTCTTTGTTTTATAGGACAAGCTGACAACATACAGGTCTCCTATCACGTGTGGAAGTCTACAAAGTCTTTAAAAAAAAACAAAAAAACCAGGACACTTTTCTCCACCGATCTTTAAGAAAAATAGAGGTATTGCAGCCAGTGAAGGTGAACGTTACTACTAAGAGCTACTTTTAGTAGCTATTACACAGAGCAGCAGTATCTGTCGTTTTGGGAGCTCTTGTTCCTAACTAGCTAGGGGCTTGTCTCTTCGATGCCTCCTACCAGGGCTGGATTTAGAGCTACCCTACACTTTTTTAATATTCCTTCCAACCCAGAAAATAAGAACAGGCTTGATAGTAACTAGCTACAGGACAACAGGATCGAAAGATATAGCAAGACAAAACTAGCTAGTTGATTAAAGTTTTTAAAGCTTCAAATGACTTAGAGAATCAGTTTTAAGAATATTAATTTGAAAACTATTAAAAGTTTTACAGCTTTAAAGGTTATTGAACACTAATAAAACAACCTGAGAATCTGGCTCTCCATGGATAGGGAGAATAATTTCAGTTTATAACCCCCTCTTATTCTGATCTAGGAACACTTGTTCTCAACAACTTGAATGCGCATACAAACATCTCTGAAGAACCCCTAGATACGTTACTAGCAAACCAATCAATAGCAGAAATAGGAACAAAAACAACTCATGTTACACCATTATGCTTAACCTCACCATTCTTGCACAAATCTGTCCTCAAACCAATAAACCCAAGCAGCGCCACACAGCCTGTTCCCTCTGTCACTATTTAACAATGCAGAGCAAGGAGGGAAGGCAGGAGGGTCAGGTGGGTCCATTTCCTGCCCTCCAAATGGGAAACCCACCCCAGCTGTGCCCAGAAGCACCGAGCTGCTTTGCTTAAAGACGCAGTGCTGGCTGGACTGCTTCCAACAGGGGCTCTCAGCCACCCCGAGCCAGTCAGGATATCCACAATGAACAGGCAGGAGATGGCTCTGAGAGCAATGGACGCAGTGCACGCAGCGCTGTCTCATGCATATTCATTGTGGAGATCCTGAAAACCTGGCCTGTTTGAGGCTCTAGAGGACCGAAGAAGCCTACCCCTGGCTTAAAAAAAATATCAGCTTGTTTCTTTGCTCCATGGTGGAGACTTTGGGTCTTATTCTTAGGTCTCCTTTATTTTTTTTTTTTCCTCATCCAATATCCTTGACACTTTTTTAAGTTTAATATCTGCGCTTTATATGGCCATGTCCCCCGTTTCCATTTCCTTCCCTGATTGCACTCTTCAGCGGTTTGTGCCGTATTCCTGTTTTTTTCCCAGCTATCGGAGATGGATTTGTATGCACTGCTTCCGTTTCTTACAGGTCCATCGCTTGCGGGTGCCCCGAGGACCAGGCTGAGAGCCCCTGTTGGAAGCAGTCCAGCCAGCACTGCATCTTTAAGCAAAGCAGCTCGGGGCTTCTGGGCACAGCTGGGGTGGGTTTCCCATTTGGAGGGCAGGAAATGGACCCACCTGACCCTCCTGCCTTCCCCTCCTTGCTCTGCATTGTTAAATAGTAGCAGAGGGAGACGGTTCCTTGCGTTTATTAATCTGGTGAGAGAATTGTGTGAGAATGGTGAGTTTATGTATAGCCGTATAAACTGAGTTTAATGGTTTTGAGGTTTTTCTCTTCTGGTAACTATTTTGTAAGTAATGTATGATAGGGGTTCTTCAGAAATATCTGAGCGTGTGTTTAAGATCCCTAGACTAGGTTAAAGGGGTTATAAGTTGTAATTACCTTCCCCATCTAAATATCTAGGTGAGGGGAATTGGATTCCAGGTGTTCAAAAACATAGAAAGTTACACAATTATTATTATTTTTAATAATCATCAAAGTAAACATTAAAAGTGATTCTCCCTAACACTTTTGAGAGAGTGTTTATTTCATTAAAGCTTTTTTTTTTTTTTTTTTTTTTTTAGTGAAATAGTGCTGTCTTGCTGTATTTGTCCTATCGTTTTGTAGTGAGTTAACTCTAAACTTATCCTAAACTGTTCTTATATTTTAGCCTTAAGGTGGAGAGAATGTAAAAATACATTACTATAACTCTAAAATGTAATGTACTCCTAAACCATCAAGTATCTTGTGTAGCTTTCCACGGTAAACATTAAGCTTACTTTTAACAATAAGCACTACAGGACAGTAAGTGAATGGCACTTTGTGGGGAAATCCTTCCAATATGACTTTATGGTAGTGAATTTTTAAGAGCAGAACAATGTATAAAAACTCCCAGCTTTTATATTCCAGGGCACATGTGCCCATCAGCATACTGCGCTGAAAATAGCTCCCGGGAAGGCTTAGTATTTGCTGTCTGCGCGTCTTGCTGAGATGTTGGAGTACGTACTGAGCCCTTCTTTTCCTCTCTCCTGAAACAGAGGGAGTGCATCTCTGTACACGTTGGCCAGGCAGGGGTGCAGATGGGCAATGCCTGCTGGGAGCTGTACTGCCTGGAGCACAGAATCCAGCCGGACGGGCTCATTCCCACGGAGACCGTATCTGGCCTAGTGGATTCCTCCTTTGGGACGTTCTTCAGTGAGACCGGATCGGGGAAGCACGTGCCCAGAGCGGTGTTCGTGGACCTGGAAGAAACGGTGATAGGTAAGGTTGACACGTCAGCACTTTATATCCAAAATAAGCCGCCCCCCTCGGGCTGAGCATGGATTCTGACTCTGGGTTCCTGCCTGATTAAGTGGGTGCTCTTAGTGTCTCCCTAAGAATATTGCGCTTTGATCTTCCTGCTACAAAAAAAAAAACATCTTTAATCATAGGCCAGGAGTGTACCCAGTCTTCTACAAGAAATAGACCAAGTGGCCTTCACAAGGACAAACCAAGAACTTCTAGGAGCCTTAACAGTTCCCTGGATTGCACAGCTCAGGAGATCACGCTTCTCAGCTACCGATTTCATATGGACTACTACAGTCTGAAACTTTAACTATCCTTCATGACTTGGTTCAGAACGACCTGTCTGCCTGGCTTAATGCTGCCCTTCGCCTCCAGTTGCTTATTAGCTGGTTAAGATCCTCGGCAGAGAATCTCCCGGAAGATTGGCAGGCTGGAAGCTACTGGGAGAGCATTTTCTGTGGAGAGGTCTCAGGGAGGGGATGGAGCGCCACACATCGTGTGAAAAAAAAGTGTACAAATGCTTTGATAACCTTCCTGCTCACTGAGGCATACAGTCTTACAGGCTAGGTATTCGCTTCCACTCGTCAGATGCTATATTGGTGGGTGTGTGTGTGAGGAGGTTATCTGTTATGATTTTAAATATAAATGTTTTAAACTGCTGGGGTGGGGGGAAGTGGAGTAGACACTTTTTTTTTTTTTTTTAAATTTCACTCCCTATTAATCAAGATGGTGACCAGTCAAGATCTTGCTACCTTCCTGTGTCTCTATAAGAAAGGTCTTGAGAGAGTGCTGGATTAGGATCTGGGATTGATGCAAGGAAGTCTTAGGGCTGGATGTCTAGAGGTGATGACAAAGGGGAGCTTCAGAAACGTGCATGCTAAGGAGAATGCCTGTGCAATGGCTTTTGTCCCTGAAAAATCATCTAAGGTAGGAATCCCATGCAGCTTCTTGGATTCCTGCGCCATAGAACTAACACAATCATAGTAGGTGCCTTCCCCCACTGTTGTCTCATTCTGAACTTATCCTCACTTACAATAGTACTGGCACGCACATAACACACTCAGTGTGCCTCATTGTTGGCAGGGACCACTCCCCACCCCCTTGCTGACTGCTGATATCTTAGTATCCTGCAGGCTCTGAGCTCCTAGCATGCACTTGTGCATTTTGCTAGCCTGAGAATCCTTGCTTGAAGCCTAAGAGAATGCTGAGCAGTGTACGGTCCCACTCAAATCATTCCCTTCCACTGCATCCTGGCCTCCCTTTCACTTGAGGGTGGCCATAAAACAAGAAGCTGTGAATTCCCAAGTCTGCATCCAGAAATTCAGTAGTGTAAAGATAACTATTCATGGTAGTAACTTCACTGAAAATGACCGCTATTGGCAGCTTCTGGTTTCATGGTGCTGCACTGTGGTTTGTCATCAGGACCATTGACAGTAATGCTGACCTGAACCTCGACAAGTATTTAGTAATCCTCTGTTCAACTACTGATGCTTAATAGCACAAGCATAGGGAAGCTCAGATTTTATTCCCCAGGCTTGCTGCAGCTTGAGGACTGCTCTGGAGCTGACATTCATGGGGATGAGGCAGTATCAGCAGGTGGAGTGCTTTCCACGGTGCAGAATTGCATGATTGGGGGTGGGGACGACATGGAGCATTTGTCACCTGCCCTCCAAATCATTGTTCAAGGCACAAGCCTAGAAACTTAAGGCCTGAATTTACACACAGAACATGGAGCTCGGAAGCTCCATAACCGTTGGAGGTGCACTGTCTTTACCACTGTTCAGCTTGTGTTAAAATGGACTATAATTGGGAGTGGAAATGGCCACTTTCCCTGGTTATGCTTTAGTGGGAAGCCCCATGTCTCAATTGTTATGTATATCTCGACAGGTTTGACGTTAGCCTATTGAATACTAAATGTAATGCACAACTTTCACAGATGAGATCCGAACTGGGACCTACCGCACCCTCTTCCACCCAGAGCAGCTCATTACAGGCAAGGAAGATGCAGCCAACAACTATGCCCGAGGCCACTACAGCATTGGGAAGGAAATAGTTGATTCGGTCTTGGACAGGATCCGTAAAATGGTAAATTGGATACTTACCCTCCCCCAGTTCCATATTAACAGGGAAGTGATAGGCTAGGGGTGCTGAGACGGGGTTTGCAAGTCTCCCTCAGCAGCAGAAGGAGACTTCGGGCAATGCACAGCTGTGAATAAACTTTACTTTTTCAGTAAGTTTAACTGCAAAAAAAAAAAAAAAAATACAGGCACACTGTCAAATGACCAAGTTGGTGGCAGGTCTACTATGTGTAACTTTCTGAAAATCTGAAAGCAAGTGGCTTTTCAGTTGCCTAAGAGTACATAAAGGCAAATTTGGCAAACCCACCTGCATTACATACTATTTTATCTAACAAAGGCCTATGGAAAAAGCACCCCATGGCATACAAATAGTACTGTGGCACAAGTGGGGCTGAGGATAATCTTGTGTGCTACAGGGCTAGATCTCCTCCTCTTGGCTCTTGATGCTGTGGAGAGGAGCGATGTTCACACTGGGCATTACATTAATTTTCTGTGCCCATGAAGCTTCTAAAGTAAAGCCCACAGAGGAGCTTTTTAAAGAGGTTTCCCTTAATGCTCTTTCATTGGTGGGGAATTTTGATCTCCAATGAGATGAAGGGAGAACCAGCTGTAGATTTGGGGGATGCTGAAAATGCAAGTTTCTACACAGGATGCATGGAGGAATCATTCTTGGGACTTGACCCCGTGAAAGCAAATGTAACTTTTCAGGCTGCTTTGGGGGGGGGGGGGGGGAATGGAGTTTCATGAGGTGAAAGCAAACTGTCAACTTATTGAATCCTGCATTCAGATCTTCCAGCTAATCAGATAAGAATTCACTGAATATTTCTTGTCATTCAAACATCTATCCCCTACTCCTGTAAGCACTATTTGGCCAGTAAATGTCCAATTGCTCAGTCACTGATCTTGATCTTTCTAGCCATGTAAAAGTCCTGTCTCAAAATTGCTTTTAATTCCAAAATGGCCTCTTCTGATCTTGGCCCTCTTGTTTAAAAATGTTTTACTGTTTAGTGTTAATTAGACAATTGCCTAGTGCAGAGGTTCCCAAACCTGTCCTGAGGGACCCCTAGCCAGTCAGGTTTACAGGACATCCACAATGAATATGCATGAGAAATTTGCATGCACTGCCTCTCTAAAATGCAAATTATATCTCATAAATATTTATTGTGGATGTCCTGAAAACTTGACTGTCTGGGAGTCCCCCAGGACAGGTTAAGGAACTTTTTTTGTCTAGTCTGGTTCAACTAGATTGTAAGCTCCATGGAGCAGAGACTCTATAGCTGTACAGTCTGGGTTTGTCTGTCTGAGGAAATGACTAATAGTAATAACCAGCCAGAAAACTATTGTGCACTAGTAACTATTCATGTCTCTTCTTGCAGGCTGATCAATGCAGCGGCCTTCAAGGTTTCCTGGTCTTCCACAGTTTTGGAGGAGGAACAGGCTCGGGTTCACCTCCCTATTGATGGAACGACTTTCAGTAGACTATGGCAAGAAGTCTAAGCTGGAGTTCTCGATATACCCGGCCCCAAGGATCTCCACGGCTGTGGTAGAACCCTACAATTCCATTCTGACCACTCACACCACTCTGGAACATTCAGACTGTGCATTCATGGTGGACAATGAGGCAATTTATGACCTTTGTCAACGTAACCTGGATATTGAGCGGCCCTCCTACACCAATCTGAACAGACTAATAGCACAGATAGTGTCGTCCATTACCGCTTCTCTGAGGTTTGATGGTGCCTGCTTAAATGTTGACCTTACTGAATTCCAAACTAACTTGGTGCCCTATCCCAGAATCCACTTCCCTTTAGTCACTTACTCTCCAATTATCTCTGCAGAGAAGGCTTACCATGAGCAGCTCTCTGTATCAGAAATCACTAATGCTTGCTTTGATTTCGCAAACCAGATGGTAAAATGTGACCCTAGACGTGGTAAGTACATGGCATGTTGCTTGCTGTATCGTGGCGATGTGGTGCCCAAGGATGTCAATGCTGCCATAGCCGCAATTAAAACCAAGAGGTCGATCCAGTTTGTGGACTGGTGTCCCACTGGATTTAAGGTGGGCATAAACTACCAGCCTCCCACAGTGGTGCCGGGAGGAGACCTGGCTAAGGTCCAACGTGCGGTCTGCATGTTGAGCAATACCACGGCCATAGCGGAAGCCTGGGCACGGCTGGATCACAAGTTTGATCTGATGTACTCCAAAAGAGCCTTTGTGCACTGGTACGTGGGGGAGGGGATGGAGGAGGGGGAGTTCTCGGAGGCTAGGGAAGACTTGGCCGCTCTGGAGAAGGATTATGAAGAAGTTGGGAGAGAGTCAGCAGAAGGCACAGATGACGATGAGGAATATTGAATGTTACAGCTCTTGTGGAATTACCTTAAATTATATTTGTTATACTTGCTCCAAAGCACATCTGTTCTCAGTGATTGGGATCCAGAAAACTCTTCACTCATGGTCATCCCACATGTAGAATGTATAATGCTTCTGCTATGTAAAGTCTGTGTAATGGAGAAAAGCTTAATAAAAGCTGGAACTGCATATTTGTCTTTTCTTCATTTTATATCGTCTGGTAGGGAATACAAATCTTAAATGGTTCTTGTGCCTCCTGACAGCACACATCTGTCCCTTACCAGCTATTCTCTAATCAAATTTGCACCAGCACAGTGGGAGTTGGCTGTGCCGCTGCTGTTTCCCAGTGCAGTAGCAGCTCTCTTTAGAAGTCAGTCCATGCATGCTGTTTGCACCATAGTACTGCTACCTCCTGAGCTCTGTCTACACAGCTTGTGGCTCTTCCTTCATCCCATCTTCCAGCTCATTCACTTATGCCACTTTTCTTACCTTTTTATTCCTTGTCTCCCATATTGTTGTGCCTAGGATACAGGACCCTGTACAAGTTGAAAGGAACTCATGGTGGGGCAGAATCCCACCTTGAGGCTAGATCTGCTTATATCTCCTCTTCCAGACTGGCACACTTTGTCTTGCTTTGCCAATCTGCTGTCTGTCCCCTGGCTCTGTTGCATTGAAAGGGCAGAGTCGTGGCTGGTGCCTGGCTGATCTCTAGAAACCATGCTTTGAACTTGCTCAGGCCTGGTAACTCCTGCCTGCTCATCTGCTCTAGTGTATGAAGCAGCCAAGAAGTACTGGTCTGAAAGTTGGAGCAGTTCCTAGTGTCGTCAGAGAATGCTACAAGCTGTCTGATGCTAGTCTTCTAAATGTGCAGGATGCACCCTTTTATAAGGAGAGCACTGGCTGCACCCATAACTCATTTCTAAGGGGGAACTGGTTAGATTAGATTTTAGGGAAAAGAACTGGATCCAGGCCTGAACTGCAGCTGATATTTGTTAGAATAACTACATAAATTTCCATAGGCTTCAGACAGTCTGACCTTGTAAGTCAGAACCTTAAGACATTCTTGCTCTGACTAGCGAATTACTGAGGTGAATTACTTAGCAGTACCTTGGTGATCAGAGGGCTGAGTCATGCAAATGCTTTCCTTTGAAGCCCACAGAAATTCTTCCTGCCCATACAAATGTTAAACTACCCTCTGGTTTCACACTACAAGAGGGGGTGATTTGACTGGAAGTCGGTGGTATTCCCTTGGGACTGCAGTGACACCAAGCGGACCTGGCTACACTTGCTTAGGTTATTTTGGCAGAAGGAAAATTGAATTGGATGGACGTATGGCAATTCTTGGAATCAGAAGTTGGGATGTAATCCCAGACCAGAACCAATGAGGAGCAAGGGATTGATCTGCTAATTGAACTTTTTAACGAGGTATAAAAGAGGTTCTTTTGTGTACAGGCAGAGTGAGGAAAGGACAGACGGATATAGCAGTGAGGTGAGGTTCCTCCCCCAGGCACCTGGCTGCTCTCACAACAGAGAGAAGTTGCAGACAGAGGGGAGCATTCCTCCTAGCCATAGTCTGTAAAATAGTCACTATGGGAAGAGCTAAGATGGCCGCCGACAGAGCTCTCCAACCTGCTATACCTAAAACTCAATTTCCTGAACTGAGTAGGTCACACACAAGAGGAAGGCTAGGGTAAGGGAGCATCTACTTTCGTCTCAGCCACGGCTTTCTTCTTTCTTCATGTCGACAGCTGGTCCAAAGCCGGAGGAGAGAGCCGCGGCGGAGGCCGAAGCAGAGCGAGAGACGGCACAGCTGGCCGAGGCAATATCGTTGCGCTCCTAGTACTTCCCCCCCCCCCCCCCCCACAACACGTAACTCCAGAGCTCCCTGCTATCACAGGATCCCCTGTGATCGCAGGGGGCTCTGGCATCATATGTCTGGCTGTGGAAGTTTTGAGGAGTGGAGACCAGGCTGTGGGGGGGAGAAAGGGAGCCCAGGCCAGATGTGGATCCAATTTTGCCTTTGAAGCCGGCAGAGATCACCCTTGGCTTGCGATGGTCAGCAAACAAATCCCTAGAATTGGTGATTTTATAAATTTGACTCTATCGACTATGAGTTTTTAACACTGTTTTGTTAATCTAGAGAACTCTGTGTCGTCAAAATAAACCTGGAAAACTGTGAAAAATGTATAGAAAAAGTGGAAGTTTTTCAACAAAGCTTTAAGTCTGAGTTACTCAATGAAAAGAAATTGGAATTCATGGAAAATTCATTGAAATATCCTAACCTGAGGGTTTTGATTTTTCCATGTTTAAAGAATATTTGTTGCATAGGTTGAAAATGCCTCAGCAATCCATAGCAGCCTTTGCGGAGGTGGATTCTTTACCTTTTAAGACCTAGCACTGCCAATCAAGAGGGCAATGTGTTGCCTGAAAGTTCCTTGAACTGGACTGAGATATTGGAAACATCAATAGATACTGAAATATCAACAAGAGCAACGCTCTTTGCTTCATTTGTAGTTCCATCAAAACCTATATTTCTTAGACATCGTTTGGATAACTTTCATGATTAAAAAATATGGATTTATCCAGGCTTAGCAAGAATGCAAATAAGAAGGAAGACTTTTTTTTTTTTTAGATTGAGATCAGAAGTGGAAGCCTGGGGGGGAGCTTGATTTCTGCTAAAATGTCCTTGTGGATGTGAAATAATGTACTTACAGTATAAATATTTCTTTTTAGGTTTCCGGACTCCCATCCCCTAGTAAACACAGAAACTGGCTAAGAGCATAGTAAGCAAACCAGTTGTAGTCTCTGATTGCTATGATGTGATTTATAAAATCCCTTTAATAGTTTTTTTTTTTTTCTTTCTCTCTGCTCATTTAAATTAGCTCTCTCCAAATTTCCTTAGGAAAGAAACAGATATTGTTTTTAGGATATGATAACTTACTATGATGTATTGCATTATATCTGTATACAATTATAATTCTGAAATGCATAAATTAAAAAAAAACATCTAGCAGTGCCACGAAAGAAGTGTTTTGTTTTTTTTAATTTTGCAGTGAGGGAAAAGATTTCTGACTTTGTGTTTCATTTAAAGTTAGGATACTGTTTAGAATAGGATCTGCATACATTCAGTATCAAGCTAAGTAGGGCCAGTGCAAGAGGATTAGATGCCCTAGGCCCCTTCTGCCTTGTACCTGCTCCGTCCCCAGTTGTGCACCATTGCACTGAGCCACGAGCAGCTGAAACTCTACTCCTCCATGTGGCCAGTGGCCCCACAACATAAGAAATTGCCATGCTGGGTCAGACCAAGGGTCCATCAAGCCCAGCATCCTGTTTCCAACAGAGGCCAATCCAGGCTATAAATACCTGGCACTATCCATTGAGAAGAAGAGAAGGTGGACAGAGCATCTTCCAGAGTTAATGATGGCCTATAATGGGAATGTGCGCAGTTCAACTGGATATCCCCACATTACCTACTGTTGGTTGTGGCTCACAATTACCATGGGATGAAGTCTCTGCACCATTCACTGAAGAAGAAGAAGAGTATGCGATGCCTGATGACTGGGTGTTGTCTCACCGAAATAGGCTGAATGCAGCCTGTGCAATAGCAGAGGAGACATCAAGGTGAAGTGGAGAGATTCAGAAGAGACAGTATGACTGAAAGGTGTGGGGGATAAGGTTCTCAGATGACATAACTTCCAGAGGTGTCCCCCCTTCCGTGTTGACTTCACAAACGGACATTCATTGGCATAGCAAAGCCATGAGTCCAAGTTTGGGAATGGGAACATTCTATTGCCAGACCGAGCCCAGTTTCCTACAAACCCATTTGAAGGGTGATGATTATATTAACCAACAGTGCCTCACTTGTATAGAACTCATCCCTGTAACCCTCGTTCTATGCCCTTCAGGCCCAGATTTAGACACAGGCAACTGCCTCTGGCACCAAATCCTTAATCCACGCCAAGCATCCCCACTGAGCTTAAGCCTAAATCCAAACCTTCTGCTCAATGTTGTTTGTTTCCTTTGTGTGGTGTGAGCTCCGGTTAGTGGAAGGAAGATGGGGGGGGGGGGGGGAAATCAGCAGGGGGTCTTCAGCAGGGCCCTCTCGCACAGCTTTCCATAAGAACATAAGATTTGCCATCGTGGGTCAGATCGATGGTCCATCCAGCCTGGTATCCATGATAACAGGAAGCCTGTGCGCGCGGTAGGAGGAGGTGGGACTTCAGAGGGCTGGTCAGCGCGAGGGAGCTACTGAAGGCCCCGCGTTGGGTTTTTTTTTTCCTTGTCTTTTGCTGCAGCAGTTTTGAGGTGGGAGGGAGAGATGCCCTGACAAAAGGATTTCGGCAGGAGCAATCTTACCTTCGCACCCCCCCACACTGTAGGGGGAAGGGGGGAAGATAAGTCCTGTTGTCCATGGCCACATGCACTGTTAATTGTCCCTGAGACACATATAACTGCTAATCTAGGCTGCAACAGGCAACATAGCAGAAGAATACCCAGCTCTGCACACCTTTTGTCAGATGGCAGGACCTGTAACCTGCCCCATTTTTCTCAAAATTAGGTTCAGAAGCAACATAGCACAGTGTGCAGGGTAAAAACAATATGGGAGGGGTGAGACGCAGGGTGACAAGAGAAGACTGGAGAAATTCTGCAGGAAATTGTTGACACATAAGAACATGCCATACTGGGTCAGACAAGGGTCCATCAAGCCCAGCATCCTGTTTCCAACAGTGGCCAATCCAGGCCATAACCTGGCAAGTACCCAAAAACTGTCTATCCCATGTTACTGTTGCTAGTAATAGCAGTAGCTATTTTCTAACTTATGATTTTTTAACAGTGCTCCTGCTCTTTTTTAATGCATCAATCCCATAGAGTCTCTTCAACCTTAGAATTAGTCAGGTGCTCTTTCGGCAGTCAAAAAGCAAACAATGTTAGGAGTTATTAGGAAGAAAATGGTTAATAAATGGAAAATGTCATAATGCCTCTGTATCGCTCCATGGTGAGACCCCACCTTGAATACTGTGTACAATTCTGGTTGCTGCATCTCAAAAAAGATATTTGCGATGGAGAAGGTACAGAGGAGGGCAACCAAAATGATAAAGGGGATGGGACAGCTCCTCTATGATGAAAGGCTGAAGAGGTTAGGGCTGTTCAGTTTGGAGAAGAGACGACTGAGGTGGGGATATGATAGAGGTCTTTAAGATCATGAGAGGTCTTGAACGAGTAGATGTGAATTGGTTATTTACACTTTCGGATAATAGAAAGACTAGGGGGCACTCCATGAAGTTAGCAAGCAGCACATTTAAGACTAATCGGAGAAAATTCTTTCTCACTCAATGCACAATTAAGCTCTGGAATTTGTTGCCAGAGGATGTGGTTAGTGCAGTTAGTGTAGCTGGATTTAAAAAAGTTTGAATACGTTCTTGGAGGAGAAGTCCATTACCTGCTATTAATCAAATTGACTTAGGGAATGGCCTCTGCTATTACTGGCATCAGTAGCATAGGATCTTCTTAGTGTTAGGTAACTTGCCAGGTTCTTGTGGCCTGGTTTGGCCTCTTTGGAAACAGGATGCTGGGCTTGATGGACCTTTGGTCTGACCCAGCATGGCAATTTCTTATGTTCTTATATAATTAATTCCAGTGAAACATTATCAGCATTATCTACACTGTTGTGCCTTTTTTTTTTGTAACCAGTCACTTTCTGCTATCAAAAAGCCCCGCCAGCTGCATTGCTTGGGCTGTGGGAATCCTTCTGGAGCCACTCGTCTGAGAGTATCACCTTGCATTCCATGAAACTCAGCTCTACCATGACACTGGTTCTGCTCTGTCGCACCTCCTTTTTTTTTTTCTTCTTTCTGTCAGGCCCCGCTCTCTTTCAAGCGGGAACCTCCCTTCAGCACCAAGGATAACCCAGCGGATGCCCGCAGAAGGACCCCCCCAGTCTGCCCGCTTCTCCAGCCGTGGGCCTCTCTCAGCTGTCTGCCATCGTAGCTTGGCCACTCGCAGTCCTTGTCACTTCTCTGTGCCCTTACCACCCCCAGCTCCCTCCCTTTAGCTGGGAAGTGCAGCCCAGGTTAGTCTTCTTACCATGCCCGGAAGCTACCCTGTCCGCACCGCGCATCCTTTTGGGAGCTCAAGATCAACGTTGGGCCGCAAACCAGAACCCAACGGTGGTACAGTTTCAGGGCTCCGGTTTGAAATTCATCTAGTGAACTCATTTAGTATTTTAAGAGGCCAGTTTGATTTTAAAAAAAAAAAAAAAAAAAAGGAATTGCAGCCTGTAAGTAATTTACAAATTCAAAGAGGATTTATTTATTATTTATTTATAACTTTTCTATACCGAAGTTCAAATAACACAGTTAATTATCACTCCGGTTTACATTGCAACCATAAAACAGTGACAAAGTTGTCTTACATAGAACAGGGGGAGAGAAAAACTTGGATACAGCTTAAGCATGGGGAGTAACGTGTCAAAACTGGTAAGAACTGATAAGAGTTGGCTTTTTGGGGTAACAAGGTATTCCGAGGGAGGGGGTAGGAATGAGGGATTGGAAGGGGGTTGGAAGGGGGGTTGGAAGGTGGGGGGGGGGGGGGAAGGGTAGCGGGGGGTTACCATAGGTTTAATGAAACTAATATACATATATTAAATAGCTTAGTCAGCGGAAGAAAAAGTGCTTAGGCATCTGAGCTTAGGAAAAGAAGGAGGTGACTAGGTATGAGGTAACATCTGAGCTGGGACTAGAAGCCGCAGGTTTATCCTGCACCCAAAAGGAGAGGCCCCCAACTCTTCCTCAGCTTCATACCTCCCAGCACTGGATGGCGCCATCAAACAGGTTAAGTGCCCCTCACCACAGGGAAGTAAGGGATTGGGTCACTGAATACACTGATGTCTCTTACCCTTGGCGGGGTGGGGCTATTAGACACGTGGGTGTCTTTCACTGGGGGAGGGGGTGTGTGGAAGGGGGGTCGGGTCACTAAAAACACGGGAACGTCTCATCCTTGCCATTAACCACGAGGGTGCTCCTCGCCTTGAGGAGGAAGGGGGATTCATGAAACACGGAACTGAGAGGGACCACCGGCTAGACTGGAGTATGGAGACAAACACAGATAGTTCTTTATTTAGACAGGAAATAGAACCACCAGAGGTGGCAGTAGTGAGCTGATGTGCCCGGCAGGGCTGAAGTCCTTCAGATACTGGAAATGTGATCTCTGGGTTGCTGAGCTGTAGAGAGAGACTATAGGTAGTGAGTAGACAGGGTATGCTGGATACATAACCAGTAGTAGATGATACACTCACAATTGTAGATATCTGTAATGGCTTCTATGCAACAGAGAGTCTTCAGTATATTCAAACAGGAGCTGTAGGCGAGTACTGGTTCCTATATGCAGTCTGGAATAAGAACTCACAATATCTGTGTATGAGATGGCTTCTGGAATAGAAGAGAGTCTTTGGAGGGTTTTAGGAACATAGGCCCTCGTGGAGCGAGTACCGGTTCCTATCTGTAATCTGTAATAGTAATTCACAAATATAGTATGCGATAGCTTCTGAGAAAGAAGAGAGTCTGTGAAGGTTTTAGGAACATGGGCCCTCGTGGAGCGAGTACCGGTTCCTATCTGTAATCTGTAGTAATTCACAAAATAAGTATGCGATAGCTTCTGAGATAGAAGAGAGTCTGTGAAAGGTTTTAGGAACATGGGCCCTCGTGGAGAGAGTACCGGTTCCTATCTGCAATATGAAATAGTAATGCACCAGATATAGGTATGCGATAGCTTCTGAGAAGAAGAGAGTATTTGAAGGGTTAGGAACATGGGCCTTCGTGGAGCGAGTACCGGTTCCTATCTGTAATAGAACTCACAGTGTTCATGTCTGCGATCGCTTCCAGGCATTAAGGAGTCTTCTGAGCATTCAGGGACGTAGGCCCTCGAGGAGCGAGTACCGGATCCCGTCTTAGCAATCTGAAATCAAGAAGAGAGAGCGCGGGGCCCCCGAGGAGCGGGTACCCCTAGGTAAGTTTGTGGAGGCAGAGCAGCAGAGAGAAGAATTCCCCTTGCTAACTCGATTCGTAGTGGCAAGCAATGACCTTTTAAGTTGGAAGTGGATGATGTCACTACGGGGGGACGCCCCCGAGGTTCGCGCCCTTGCTGGTACAAAGTCTGGAGCGCGCACGTGCGCCCTTACGTCATCAAGAACATGGCGCATCCACAGTGTCAGGCCAGCCCAGGGATTCCGGGGAGAAGCGGCGAGGAGAAGCCGCGACAGCATCTGTCCGTCAGAACCGAAGGGAGTCGCCACTAAGGTAGAGAGGGTGGAGCGAGGGCGAGAACAGGCACGAACACAACACCTAGTTCTCCAGCGTCCTTCTGTCCCTGTTCGTCTGTCCACCTCCCCAGGTAGTACCTCCAGACTGTCTCACTGGTACTGACCTCGGCTTGCTCCTTGACCTGCCTGCCTGCTGCCTGCCTTCCGACTTCAGCCTGCTCCTTGACCTGCCTGCCTGCTGCCTGCCTTCTGACCTCGGCCTGCCTGTGACCTCGTATGACCTCCCGAACCTGACCCCTGCTTTGTTGACCACTCCTCGGACTGACTCCCAGATTCTGACCTCTGCCTGCTTGACCACGTCTCCAGATTTTGGCTCTGTTCCTAGCCTTGTTGTCACCTACGCTGTTCTGGTCCTCCCTGCTCCATCTGACCTCCAGTCTCGAACCTGACCACGCTCCTCTTCTGTCTGTGGGCATGCCGGACTTCCATCTCTCCAGGAGACCCTGCGAGGCCCACCTAAGTCCAAGCGGCCTGGGTCCCTACGGACTCCTCCCGGGGGGGACCTCGGGCTTCCAGTGGTGAAGCTCATCCCAGCCTCTGTCTCCTCCAGTGCTCCACCCCCTGGGGGCAAGTGCTTCCTGGACCCTACCAGGAGGCCATTCTCCACTGCTCCAGGACAAGGGTCCACCCCCGAGCACAACACTAGAAGCACAGACCAGATGTATTCCATACATTAAGAAAGGTGGAAGGAAGGCAAAATGATTACTGGCATGGTTAAAAGGTGAGGTGAAAGAGACTATTTTAGCCAAAAGATCTTCATTCAAAATTGTAAGAAGGATCATTCAGAAGAAAATAGGTTAAAGCATAAGCATTGGCAAGTTAAATGTAAGAAATTGATATGACAGGCGAAGAGAAAATTTGAAAAGAAGTTGACCATAGAGGCAAAAATTCACAATAAAATTTTTTTTTAAATAGTTCGAAGCAGAAACCCTGCAAGGGAGTCTGTTGGACCTATGTATCATCAAGGGGTTAAAGGGGTACTTAGAGAAGGTAAGGCAATTGTGGAAAGATTAAACAATTTCTTGCTTCAGTGTTTACTGAAGAGGATATTGGAGAGAGATACCCATTCTGGAGAAAGTTTTCATGGGCGATGATTCCAATCAACTGAACCAAATCACCATGTTCCTGGACGATATGGTAGACCTGATTGACAAACTGAAGAGTAGTAAATCACCTGGACCAGATGGTATAACACCCCAGCATTCTGAAAGAACTAAAACATGACATTTCAGACCTATTAGTAAGAATTTGTAACCATCCAATGTACCTGAAGATTGGAAGATGGCCAATGTAACCCTGATATTTAAAAGGGATCCGGGGTGATCCAGGAAACTATAGACCAGTGAGCCTGACTTCAGTGTCAGAAAAAATTGTGGAAGCTGATATAAAGAATAAAATCACAAAATATTTAGAGAGACATGGTTTGATGGTACACAGCCAGAATGGATTTACCCAAGGGAAGTCTTGCCTCACAAATCTCCTGCATTTTTTTTGAAGGGGTGAATAAACATGCCTCAGGGATCTGTACTTGGACCGGTGCTTTTCAGTATATTTATAAATGATCTAGAAAGGAATATGACGATGAGGTAATCAAATTTGCAGATGATACAAAGTTATTTAGAGTAGTTAAATCACAAGCAGATTGTGATAAATTGAGTACTGTGTACAATTCTGGTCGCCACAACTCAAAAAATATATAGCTGCACTGAAGAAGGTACAGAGAAGGGTGACCAAAATGATTAAAAGGGATGGAACAGCTCCCCTATGAGGAAAGGCTAAAGAGGTTAGGACTGTTCAGCTTGGAGAAGAGACGATTGAGGAGGGATATGATAGAGGTCTTTAAAATCATGAGAGGTCTAGAACGGGTGTCTGTAAATCGGTTATTTATTCTTTCAGATAATAGAAGGACAAAGGAGCACTTCATGAAGTTAGCAAGTAGCACATTTAAACCTAATCGGAGAACATTCTTTTTCACTCAAAATGCAATTAAGCTTTGGAATTTGTTGCCAGAGAATGTTATTAGTGCAGTTAGTGTAGCTGGGTTTAAACAGGTTTGCATAAGTTCTTGGAGAAGTCTATTAACTGTTATTAATCAAGTTGACTTAGGGAATAGCCACTGCTATACTGGTGTCAGTTAGCATGGGATCTACTTAGGGGTAGATTTTACAAACAACGTGCGCGCTACCCGACGTGCAACATAGACGCACCAATTTCTATAAATGTGCGCGCAAGGGGGCGCCGAAATTCACGAATTCATGCAGTGATGCATGTCGGGCTTCCGCAGTTCCCTCCCAGTCCACTCCAATTTGAGAGTGGACTGGGAGGGAACTTTCCTACCCCCCTACCCTAACCAACAGAGGAAGCCTGGGAGGGACAGGGAGGGACAGAGGAAGCCTGTTTGAGGGGCAGTACTGAGAACAGGGTCAAACTCTGGGCACTGGCATAGAGTGGAAGGTGTTGAGCCTAGAGGTGGGAGGGGAGAGATGATACTGGCAGGTGGAGGAGTGGGGCCTGAGAGGGCAAACTGGCCACGGGAGTAGGAGAGAGAGAGTGGAAGGGACACTCTTTACAGTGAATTTCTAGGGAAGTTCTGCTCAAAATATTTAAAATTCTGCAACTTTAAGTAACAACTTTTTTTCTGTAATAATTTAAAATCTAATTACTTTTTAAAGAATGTCATTTAAATTGTGTTATTTTTGACCATATAAAGTTTTGCAGAATTTTGCAGAATTTTCAGTTTTTGTGCGCAGAATTTTAAATTTTTTTGCGCAGAATTCCCCCAGGAGTACTAAATGGAGAGAGGTGATGGAGGCTTCAATTAATTTTGTGAAAAGGAGGGCCTCTTGATTGGAAGCTGGTGAGCACACCCCTGATCCTGTAAGAGTCAACTAGTGTGGTGAATCCCCTTGCCTCTTCCATAAGTCATGCAGGATCTCTGTGACATTAGTATCCTGTGTTTTTTACAGCATCGTTCTTGGGAAGGGTGGGGAGGGGAAGGGAGGCTGATAGTGATTGTTGAATTTAATTATCAAAATCTCGGAGACCATAATGGCCTCTGCCTGGAGTCTTGTAAGTACACTAACACTGCCTCTGCTGATATGTGGCATTTCTGAGAACGGTATGTACTTACCAGTCCCTAGGACTTGTAGACGTTCGTGAACAGTTTTAATGTTCAAGATTCCGTATCTGGCCAGTTTATAACGGTGTGCCTTACTCCGGCATATGGTTTTTTCTTTCACTCCCGATCATGCATCTTTCCCTTGGGCACCTGCTTCCCATTAGCTCCTAGACTTGTTTTTCTGCCCATTGGAAAATATGAATCCTGCTGGGCAGACTTTCATCATTACCCAAGTTCTGCACTCTGTGCGTATAAAGCACGCAGTGAACGTAGTAGTAGATGGCGGATAGGCACCATTTGGTCCACACAATTGTCGCCTTCACTGTCACTGCAGACCCCACTTAACACCTGCTCATCTCCATCCCAGTTCATTTACCGCTGCCCTCTGTATCCATCCCAAGCATGCCTGAATTCAGTCACTTTCTTGCTGATGCTTCCTCTGTTGGTTGATTATAATCCATTACTAACCTCTCAGTAAAGAACGTATCCTCATGTTTCCTCTGAGGCCCGCTCTTTCCAGCTTCATGCCATGACCCCTCTTCCCTGTTCTTTTTGTATAGAACAAGCTGAGGCTGATACTCAGCCTCGGAGAGGGCTAGTCAAGCTAGCCGGATATAGCGATCTGGCTAACTTAACATGGATATTCCCACGGCGCAACCATGCCGCTGAATATACCCAGATATCTTAAAGTTAGCTGGATAAGTACATCCGTCTAACTTTAGGGCAGCACTACGGCACGACCAGGTTACATGTATTGAGACGGGTAACTTTTCCAGTTATCTGTCTAAATGGCTTTTGAATATCGACCTTGCTATGTTTTGTGATGTAATGAAGGTGCAACAGGTGCTGAATTATGTGAGTTTTGGTTGCCAGGGTGGCCAAACTTTGACATTTCTAAACACTTGTGCCTTTTATCTGAGACCTATGAAGTCCTTACAACTTTTTTTTTTGTTGTTGTTTCCCATGAGAATTTTTGTTTCGATCCATCTCCAATAAACTGTCTCTCTCCCCTCCATTTCTCACCTTTCCTGCATGCTAATTAGCGTCTGTCTCTGTACTGATACTGTGCAGTCGTGAAGATCTGTACTGTTTATCTCCATGGAGAGCTGTCTTGCTATGAACATCTGCACTGATTGACGCTGGACCATCGGTGTGTTGATGGACCCTTCAGGCCAATTCCACGCCTCTACTTATGTCGATATCCTTTACCGACGGTAATCCTAACTGTATCGCTGTGAACATCACCAGTGAAGGCCACCTGGAAGGCACCTTCAATCATAAAATTGCAACGACTCATTTCTAAATACCCTGGCATGCCTCTCCCACCCCCACAGCTGGATTATATCCTCTTCAGGCATGATGGAAGGGTCCCTCCCTCTGAACAGGCCTATTCTAGGCAACATTTCTGGCTGTGAGGGACAATGGAGCACACCTTAGTTTCCCCAGGGCAGTGCCCTAAAGAAAAAAAAAAACATTAGATGCATCACAAACCACTCTTAGTGCTCCTGATACCACTTCAAAGAGCAAACATTGAGTTTAACTATGGGCAAGTTCTAACACAGGCTCCTGTCTTGCCCTTGCTTTAAACGCACGGCAGCCTCTGGCTGTCAACATTCTGTCTCAGTCTCTTAGTTTGGATGAGATGAATGGGGAGAAAAATAAATAAGAGAGAATCAGTTGTATCAGCAGAGTACCCCTAGTGCCACTGGCTCTCAATCCTTGGGTTGACTGAGACTTTGCAGATGGACCACAATGTGAAATCTTGTTAGGGGAATACATTTTAAAAGCCAGGAGGGACTGTCAGGCCTACTAAATGCTCTGTTTGGGCTTTGCAGGATGCAGAAACCTAAGCAAAACATATGTCTAGCGGGGTCTTGGACACCTGTTATTGACATTGGTTTTTTTTTACATTGCTGTCCCCCTTGACATTATTAACAGTAGAGTATGTGTCTAATTTATATCCGTGTGCATTTGATTATGATTTGATTTTGTATTCTGCTTTTTGGCGCGTCAAAGCTGATTGCATTCAGGTACTGCAAGTTTTGTACCGGCTACTCCTCCACTCCCTGTTTGGTATGGGTTAAATCCGCTTAGGGGTACATAAAATAAAAATCCTTGCGCTGATCTGTGGGTTCACATAAATGGTTGAGCAGCTGGCGTAGTGGACCCAGGCTCCAGATCTCTCTGTGATCCAGGCTTGAACAAACGTCTCCTTACTGCTTATGGTTGCCTCTTCAGACCACCCGAGTCACAGGCATCTTCCAGGTCAAGCAAACAAGATTCAGCCCTCACTCTGGCTTAGTTGTTTACCCAATGCAGACATGAAGAGGCCAAAAGAAGAGCTGGGGAAGCACTGAAAACCCCCACCAGTCTCTCCCAAATTATAAAATAAATGGAGAGAGGGGGGCAGAGACGCTCGCGAACTCGTCACGACAGACCGGCTCCCTCTGTGAAACGTACAACTGCAGGGTAAGGGAGACGGCGGGGGTGCAGGGCCAGTAGGCTCAGTTAGTACTTTGGCTGTCACTGGTGGCTGCCAGCAGCTCCTCCTCTCCCGCTGCTCCCGGCACTCAGAGTCCATCAGGTGCTCAGTGAGAGCGCACGCTCAGGAGGGGGAAGAGGAGAAGGTGTGCCGGACCAGCTGTCTGCCCATTAATTACCAAACTCCGGGGCTCATGCCGCAACCTAGGACAGGAGAAGCATGCATGATTACACATGTTCTCAGGAAGGAACTCGTACAGGTTTAACAGCCACCGTCCTGTCTCTTGTGGCTTTGAGGTGCTGAGCGCAGAGCCCTGGTTGCTGACCTGGGGCTGAGCATCAGGCAGTAGTGCCCTTTTTATTGAAGGCACCCCAATGTGCAACGGCACACACTGTCTGGGGAAACACTGATAAGTGCATGTCTATGTGAGAGTTTAAGGGGTGAAAATATTAGTGGCATATGGATCAAAATTGGGACCTGGGTCACCTAGTATATATTTCTTTCTTTCTTCGCTTTTTTAATAGCTAGCCATCAGTTTTCTCCTGCTCCTTGGGTTTCCAACTCAATTTAGAAAGGACTCGGGGTGGAATTCTACTGGGAGGCTGGGCATCCCCCTAGTGAGCTGGTCTGCCTGGAAGTGCTTAGTGTACAATTCAGCCGCCTTCCCAGACTCCTCAGCTTCGGCACTCACTGCATGGCAGGGAGCTGCCATTGCACGCTCTGACGCGTGTGATACTAAGACCCAGTGAAGAGACACATAGAGCCCGTGCGGGCATATCTGTGCGCGCGATCTGCGCACTCCGGTGGGAGTGTTGGGTAGTCACCCAACAATGATGTACACACCCTCAAGACAACTTAGCCTGCCCTGGACCTGCACTCCTTGCCTTGGCAGCAGGTTCCCCTGGCCGTTCCCTAGTTCCTGCCTCGCTTGCTGTGTGCCCTGGTTCTGGCTGCTGCTCCTGCCTGCTCGCTTGCTCATCTCGACCTTGGACCATTCTGGATTCTGCTTGCCCGCTGCCTGCCTCGGCCCCGGACTGCCTCCTGGTTTCTGCCTGTGCCTGACTGTGCCCTGGGATCCGCCTAAGACCTGCTGGCCATCCACAATGAGGGCTTAACCTGAGGGTACAATGGTTGGTATAGGTGAAGCCTCCCCAGGTCCCTTTATGGCACTTCCCCTGTGGTCAGGCTCATCAGTGGCGATTCTTGCTGCCTCACCACACAGGGGTCCACATCACTACCTATAGTCCAAATGGACTTCTGCAGTGGCTGGAGGGCTGCCCCGCTAACAACTAGCCTTTGTGTCTATAGGCTGCCTGGGAGAAGAGGATGGGACGCGACTGGATTAGGGAGCAGAGTAGCTCTGCATTGGTCTGCTCTTCTCTGTCCACTCCAAATTCACCCCTTCCCTCCTGTTTTGTGCAAGACAGGGCAGGAGGGGCAGGATTAGAGGGGTTCTTTTCTGTTCTTTTTGCTCCAGCCTTTGCTCACATGCCTCACCCCTAGCCCCCAACTTTTCTGTAGGTTGCCTGGGAGAGGAGGGGCTCTGAGCTCTGCTGTGGAGCTATAGCCAGGCTACTTGGCGCCTATGGCAAAGTGAAAAACTGCACCCTGACCCATTACACAACACATGACACCGCAAGTTGGGAGATTCTGTTAAATGTTTGTATAGCAATACCCAAAGCTACACCCTCTCTACACACAATTAAAACTTATGCATTTATAATAACAGATTTAACATGAAAACATATTCAAAGTACAGTTTTCTGAAGTAAATATCACTTACAATATGTATATTATATATATATATTTATTTATTTATTTTTGTGTACCGACATTCGTATGGTACATCGTATCGATTTACAATACATAAAATTAAATTATATAGAATGACAATCTTCACAAAACATAAAATAATAAAATATCATTAAACATCCTTAAAATACTATTAAAAATAACATAAAATACCATAAAATTTGAGTTATAAGAATATGAATAAATATCTAAATACATTCAAGTGCTGTTGACGTTTCTAGTCATTTAGTTAAAAGTAATAAATAGCTGTATTATGCATAAAATTAGTACATACATTTAATTTTTATTTATTTATTTAGGCATTTTATACACCGTCGTTTCAAACAGAAGATCACAATGTTTACAAAAGCAACATTCACATTTTAGGTCAACACATCAAAAAACATTGTTAACTAAATTGTTTACAATAGTAATTTGTGATGATTAAGTTTCTTTAAATAACCTTCACAAAGTAGTCACTGAGCTGTCTTAATACTCTTTACATCGCTTGATAATTGTCGCTCGTTCATCAAACAATAAATATGTAATTTTCTGCCTGTTGTCATTTTATGTTTAGAACATACGCATTTTTGAAAAGGCAGTGTTGTCAGCTCACGTTTGACGTTCTTTCTTTTAAGTGATCAGACCCAACTATTCAGGTAGAGAGCTCCAAAGGTTGGGGCCCCCGCTATAGAAAAACATTCGTCTCTTATTCATGTTGGATGAGCATTCCGCGGTGTAGGTACGGTTAATAGTTCTTTGCTTTGTAATCTAAGTGTTCGCTATGGTGCGTATGGTTGGAGAGTCACACCTAATAAGCAGGAGTTCTGTCATTTATTATGTTGAAGATTAGTGTTAGTTCTTTGTAGGGGATTCTGGATTGTATCGGCAAGCCAGTGTAGATCTATCACCAAGGGGGGTGGGTGATGTGGTCTCAAATTTCCTTGTCCCTAGTGGAAGTCTTGCTGAGGGCATTCTGTAGTAGCTGTAATGGTTTTAATAGTCCTGGAAGATGGGCCCCTAGTAGTAGGGAGGTTGCAGTAATCTATGTTTGAGAATATTAGAGTTTGTAAAGCAGTGCGGAAGTCCTCGAATGTTAGTAAAGGTTCAACCGATGTAAGATTCGCAGCTTGGAGTATCCTGTTTTTAATTCGTTTGTTTATGTCCTTTTTTATTGAGATGTTCTATCGATCTGTATCCTAGACCCCGTTAGTTATTCAGCGGGTGTTGTAATTTGAAAATTACCAGGTCTAGGGATGGCAGTTTAGGTATAGAAGTGGTTTCTCCTTAGCCACACCGATTTTTTGTTGTTTAGTGTTAGTTTAAGCTGAGAGAGATTTTGCTGTATTGCCTTCATGTATGTTGAGGTGTCAGTGTTGTATTTTCAATTGATTTTGCGATAGGAATGTAGAACTGTGTGTCATCAGTATATAAAATTCCTAGTTCTGCTGAGAAATTTACATAGAGGGAAGCCATATCAATGATGAAGAGTGTGGCTAAGAGTGCCTTGGGGAACACCTGTATCGATTGGGGATTGTGTCAGATTACTGGTTGCCCCAGTTTATCTTGGAAAGTCCTATCAGCTAGGAAGGAGGAGAACCATTTGAGTACACTTCCGTCTTTCCAATTTTTTTTTCATTTGATGGCATAGCAGGGTGTGGTCGACTCTGTGTCAAATGCAGCTGTTAAGTCTATTAGTACCAAGATATAAGATTCATCATTGTCAATCTCTGTAGCACAGGGGTCCATTAAAGACAATAGTAAAGTTTCTGTTGAGTGATCTTTCTGAATCTGAAATGGTTTGAGTATAGAATATCGTTGTCTTCTAAGTGATTTTCCAATTGCGATAACATTGCTTTTTCTAGAACTTCTGAGATAAAAGGCAAGGCGGCTGATATTGGTCGATAATTGCCCCAATCATCAGTTCTGCCCCAGTTTTATTTATTAGGATTGGTTGATCACAGCTTGCTTCACACCATTTGGACCAGTTCTTCTGTGAGCGAGTGGTTGATTATGTTGCGACGGTTGGAGTGATTATGCTATGTACTAATTTTAAGGGAACTGTTGGAATTGGGTTTAGTGGGTGGCTAGCAGGCTTAATTTTGGTAATGATTTGATTTACTTTTGAGTTTCGATACTATGTCGAATGTATTGTCCATGTAGGACTTCCATGTTTTTCCCTCATGTTCTTTTGTTAGTGAGCAAGTGGGAAATTGAGATTTTAGCCCTATTATTTTATCTAACAAGGAGGGGTGGCATATCACTGCAGATTTGCAAGGCATTCTCTGAGAAGTTGTATATACTCGAGTTGGAGGAAAGATGGGTCCTTGATTAAGTTTTTGACAATTTCAAAGAGTAATTTGGAGTTAAATATTACTCCATGAATCTGTTTTGCATAGTAGTTTTTGTTTTTTTTTTTTGCTTTATTGATTTACATGGTGCCAACCCGAAATACTTGAAAAACAGACCCTTGGATGCCATGGTCATGGCCCTCAGAAAGCCTGAGATAACAGAATTACAATATAATAAACTTTCTGTATCAAAACAGCACTAACTGCTAGCCCTCAAACAGCAACAACCCTATGTATGTAAAGGCAACACTACAAATATTACAACAGGCTCTAAACACCAATATACCCCCTATTAGGAAAACAGAAGAAGCCAAGCAACTATAGATCCCTATGCAGAAAACTATACACAAGCAGAATACTTCACCTCGGTCACACATGCAGAATACAGACAGACCCTCAAATACAGAATAAACAGACCATTAAATATAAATAGAAATGTGCAGACAAAAACTGAACTGGATACTGCAACAAGACAAATTCTCTGTGCAGTGTAATAATGGAAAAACCAGACAACATCATTCCTCATAAAACAATAAATTCAAGAAAATTAAATATCAACACTAGTAAAACCACACCAATAAAAAGAATAATTCAAAATAACTAACATATAGAAAAAGATCCAATAATAAAAAACTCATATAAACATTTTCCAAACTCCAATAAAATATTTTAAAACAGACACTTTAAATAACACCTACTAATTAAAACTAATAAGGATTTAAAAAAAAAATCACATGCTTTCCATACCTGAGAACCTTTGATTACCACATGCCCTGAGATTATCATGGATTAGCAGGCACAAAGGAAGGGGGGGGGGGAAGGGGGTTGTTGTGCACAAACATTCTCTTCTTTCAAACACACACACATGTTCTCACTCTCTCACACACACACAATCTTGCACACACATATCTGAGCTCTCTGACTCACACACATGCATGCTGTTTTTCTTTTTCTATCTCACACACACACATGTGCCATCTCTCTCACACCACACATGCTGTCTCACACACAGTGCTCTCACTCATGCTCTCACACACACATGTGCTGTTTCTCTCTCACAAATATGCATTCTCTCACACAGGCATTCTTTCATACATGCATGCTCTTTCACACTCACACTCATACATGCTCTCTAAACACCCCCACACACATGTTCTCTGTCTCATTTTCACATACACACACTCACCACACACACACACACATGCTCTCTCTCTCTTGCGCACAACAAACATGCTCTCTGTCACTTTTCCTCTTTTTGAATCAATCATTAGCAGTCTCCTCCTTAGCCCTTGCAGCTAGTGGGAAGACTTCTTGGGCTGCGGGGGCTGACCCAGTTCTGGCTAGTCTCCTTCTTGCAGAGCAGGCCTTGCTGCACCTTTTCCTACTCCGACCCCATCAGCCATGCTTCAGATTCCAGCGGGGCTACCGTACTCCTCCGACTTAGACCCTGCCGACCATACTGCCAATTCCAGGCAGGCTCCCATTCACATCCACTCAAATCCAAGGCAGGCTCCCATTCTCACACACACACAAACAACCCTGCTCATCCCAGGAAGGCTCCCATGCATGCATGTGTACACACAACACACCACACACACACCCATCCCAGGCAGCCTCCCATACACATACACGCACACACCCTCACCCATCCCAGGCAGCCTTCCATATAAACATGCACACACACCCATCCCAGGCAGCCTCCCATACATATACATGCGCACACCCTCACCCATCCCAGGCAGCCTCCCATACACATACACGCACCCCCATCCCAGGCAGCCTTTCCATATACACATGCACAACACCCCCATCCCAGTCAACCTCCCATACACACACACACACCCATCCAGGGAGCCTCCCATGTACACACACCACACAAACACATATACACACACACACCACACATATACCCATCAGGGAGCCTCCCATAGACACTCTTCTCATACACACACACACACACCCATCCCAGGCAGCTTCCCATTCACACCACACCCACACACACCCATCACAGGCAGCCTCCCATACACACACCCACGCCCATCCAGGGAGCCTCCCATACACCACACACACACACATATACCCATCCAGGGAGCCTCCATAGACACTCTCTAATACACACACACACACACACACACACACACAACACCATCCCAGGCAGCTTCCCATACACACACCCCACACCCATCCAGGCAGCCTCCCATACACACACACACACATATACCCATCCAGGGAGCCTCCGATAGACACTCTCTCATACACACACACACACACCCATCCCAGGCAGCTTCCCATTCACACACACCCACACACACCCATCACAGGCAGCCTCCCATACACACACACACACACACACACACACACCATCCCAGGCAGCTTCCCATACACACACCCACACCCATCCAGGGAGCCTCCCATACACACACACACACACACACACACACACATATAACCATCCAGGGAGCCTCCCATAGACACTCTCTCATACACACACACACACACACACACACACACCCATCCCAGGCAGCTTCCCATTCACACACACCCACACACACCCATCACAGGCAAGCTCCCATTCACACACTCATACATACACACCAGGTAGTCCAGGTCCATGGGTCATTCCTCTTCCACGGCTGCCTCCAGCCTGTTCCTTTGTGGAGAAAAGCTGTTCTCCATCTCCTCTTCCTGTGCTAGCACAGCGGTAATTCAACACTTACGATGCTAGCACTTCCTGTATTCTCATCTCGTGAGAATGCAGGCAGTTCTAGCACCAGAGGAGGAGCTGAAAGATGGGCTTCCTCTGTTGTGGTCTCCTTCTTCTGCCACTGGTGGGATCAGGTCCACTGGCAGCAACATGGGCCTCCTTCTTCTGCCACTGGTGGGATCAGGTCCACTGGCAGCAACATAGGTGTCTCACTGCTCCTGACAACACACCACTGCATGTGCCACCCTGTGCAATTGCACGGTTTGCACACTTGGTGGGGTCGAGCCTGGTTACGGCTCTGCTCTGCTGAGTGAAATTAATGCACAAGACCAATCAAGCAGGTAAAGGAAAAAGGTGCCAGTACTTTGTACTGGCAAGTATCCCTTGAAACAAAGCCCTGCAGACACCATACAGGAAATGTAACCAGGCCTGGTTGTGTCCTCCAGGATGGAGCAAGCACTAATCCTGATCAGAAAAAGAAGCTGGGTTAGAAATCGTGACTGTTTCCTATATATTTTCTGCTTTCTCTGTTTTTAAGTGATAGGATTGCCAGACTCCAGCTCTATCACAAAATGTACAGAGTTCCTATCTATTCTGAATCCTTTTAGAATGAATTAGTAGCCTCTCCTCTTTTTTTTTTTCTTACTTTCTTACTATTTTGTTATCATTTCTTTCAACTGAGGTTGGGTTCTCCTATTTATTGGGGATTTACAATGGAAAAATATATTAACTGCCTGTAGTTTCTTGGGTGGTGCTGGCGGCATTTTTCTTGTTTGTATTCCACTTGGGAATTTGTCCAAAGGAATTGCCAGGTCTCCGAGGCAAGATAGGAAAACTCTGGTTGCGCAGCTAAGACGGTCCACGTAGGCCCCGGAAGAGGAAGTCATCCCCGAGCCCCTGCGGGCAGGCAGAAAGAGAAGCATCGGCATGCGGCTGAAAGAGGAGCAGGAACGTCTTGACGAGGGTGACGAGTAGCGGCAAGATTAGTGTTGGCCAAGCGGCTGGAAGCAGCAGCAGTGGCAGCGTTGGCCCGGGCAGTCTTTAGAAGGAGCAGGGAGAAGTATCCATCCGGCGGAAAGAGCAGTGGAAGCATCAAGTCCGTAGGGCGGCAGAAAGAGGACTCCCAGCGATTGTGAGGGCTGAAAGAGACGGCAGCTGCCGCCGGAGCGTGTGGGGCTGGGAGAGAGTGAGAGAGAGAGCATGAGTGTGGGTGTGTGAGGGAGAGTCAGCATGTGAGTGAGAGCTATGTGTGTGGGAGAATGAGAGGCGTGAAAGTGTATGGAGAGTGTGCTGGTGAACGTGTTAGTGTGTATCATGAGCACAGAGAAAGTTAGAGTTCCTGTGCCTCCTCCTTTCCTCCCCCCCACCTGCTAATCCATGACATTCTCAGAGTGACTGGAAATCAAAGTTCCCAGGTATGCATATTGTCTCCATGGTACGACTGCGTGAGGAGAGTAATAAGAGAGATGGAATGGCTATGCAGATTAAGGCTCTTTAGCGATCTGGATAAAACACACACACACACCCCATGGTCCATCCAGTCCACCCCAGCAAGTTTCTTCTGGTAGTAAGTGCTGCTCTGTGCAGGTTACCCCCATGTTTCTGTTAAGGGTAGTAAGTGCTGCTCTGTGCAGGTTACCCCCATGTTTCTGTTAAGGGTAGTAAGTGCCGCTCTGTGCAGGTTACCCCCCATGTTTCTGTTTAAGGGTAGTAAGTGCCGCTCTGTGCAGGTTACCCCCATGTTTCTGTTAAGGGTAGTAAGTGCTGCTCTGTGCAGGTTACCCCCATGTTTCTGTTAAGGGTAGTAAGTGCTGGTCTGTGCAGGTTATCCCATGTTTCTGTTAAGGGTAGTAAGTGCTGCTCTGTGCAGGTTACCCCATGTTTCTGTTAAGGGTAGTAAGTGCTGCTCTGTGCAGGTTACCTCCATGTTTCTGTTAAGGGTAGTAACTGCCTCTCTGTGCAGGTTACCCCCATGTTTCTGTTAAGGGTAGTAAGTGCTGCTCTGTGCAGGTTACCTCCATGTTTCTGTTAAGGGTAGTAAGTGCCGCTCTGTGCAGGTTACCCCCATGTTTCTGTTAAGGGTAGTAAGTGCTGCTCTGTGCAGGTTACCCCCATGTTTCTGTTAAGGGTAGTAATGCCTCTCTGTGCAGGTTACCCCATGTTTCTGTTAGGGGTAGTAAGTGCTGGTCTGTGCAGGTTATCCCCATGTTTCTGTTAAGGGTAGTAAGTGCTGCTCTGTGCAGGTTACCCCCATGTTTCTGTTAAGGGTAGTAAGTGCTGCTCTGTGCAGGTTACCTCCATGTTTCTGTTAAGGGTAGTAACTGCCTCTCAGTAAGTGCCGCTCTGTGCAGGTTACCTCCATGTTTCTGTTAAGGGTAGTAAGTGCGCTCTGTGCAGGTTACCCCCATGTTTCTGTTAAGGGTAGTAAGTTGCTGCTCTGTGCAGGTTACCCCCATGTTTCTGTTAAGGGTAGAGTAACGGCCGTGCAGGTTACCCCCAAGCCTCATGTTAAAGTTATTATTTGCAATCAAAAACCAAGCAACTGTCAAACCCATAACACAATTACTGCTAGCAACGTTTTTACAGTTTGAACAGCCTTGATAATTCACACAACGCACTTGAACGTGCTTTGCTTTTGGGCTTGGCCCTAATAGAGCAGTCCTGTGCTTTTTTCCCTAATCTCTGTGTATCTGTACCCTAAACTGTAAATTTGGGGCCGTCTGAATCCAATTCTCCTTTTTACCCTGCTATCGAAGCCGGAGAGTGATGATCCAGTTGCGTCAAAAGCAGGCAAGGCTAATTGGTCTATAAAGTAAGGAGTAAGGGGTGGATTTTAAAAGGCATCCAGCATGCGCATGTTATAAAATCCCATGACCCTTAACATGCGCGCGGGATTTTATAATCTGTGCGGGCAACATGCAGGGGAGTCTATTATATAAGATTACATGCAGCGACGCTGAGTTCCCTCCCAGTCCGCTCCAATTAAGGAACGGGTTTGGAGGGAACTTCACTACCCCCTACCCATATTTCCTCCCTCTTCTCCTCTCCTTACCACTCCCTAAACCCTTTCTCCTACCTTGCCTTTTTTTTGTTTCATTACTTACTGCTTTGTTGGAGCAGAAGCAACTTGCGCATGCTGGCCGACTGCCGGCGCACGCTTCCCCGGCACAGCAGCAAATGGCCCCTGTACCGGCCACCTCCCCGGACTGCCCCCTTTTCAGGCCCCAGCTCTTATTCACATACCGGGGTTTACGCACGTGCCCAATCCCGTTTGAAAATTCGCCTGGCGCACGTAAGGCCCGGCCACGCGCGTAAACCCCGGGATTTATGCGCACAGGGATTTAAAAATCTACCCGTAAATGTTTAATTTTGACTATCTACTGCCACCTGTATATAGCCTGGGTCTGACCACTAGGTATTGTCATAGCACAACGGCTGAGATTCCCACCGTCCTTGGTGCTGGGAACATGATCTTTATGATGTCCAGAGCACTGGCTACTATTCCAAGAAGGAGAAATCAGACTTGGGAATCAAACCCCACTCCACGCACTGAACATAAGAATATGCATGCTGGGTCAGACCAAGGGTCCATCAAGCTCAGCATCCTGTTTCCAACAGTGGCCAATCCAGGCCATACGAACCTGGCAAGTTCCCAAAAACTAAGTCTATCCTATACTACTGTTGCTAGTAATAGCAGTGGCTATTTTCCAAGTCAACTTAATTAATAGCAGGTAATAGACTTCTCCTCCAAGAACTTATCCAATCCTTTTTTAAACCCAGCTACACTAACTGCACTAACCACATCCCCTGACAACAAATTCCAGGCTAATCCCTGTGCTTTTTAAAATACCTCTATTGAAGATGCCTCAATTTTCATAGATCCGATGGGAGACTACTCTAAGCCCTGTCACCTGCATTAATACTGTCTCCTCTCCTCTTGTTTTAAGCAACTCTGCTAGCTAGATTCTTGTCTCCCTTTGGTTTTAACAACGTGGCTTGTGCTTGATTTTTAAATTTAGCACTTTTCAGGCAGACTTTTTTTTTTTTTTTTAAATCTTTGCACACATTTTTCGGCTGATTTTTTCCCCCCACTCCCTGAAGTTGCAGAGAGTACGTCCTGGGGCACAGGACGCATGATCTCCAGATGGGTCTTGTAAGCTTTCCCCTTTCCCCTTTGCCCTGAAACTGAAACCCGACCCTAAGGCTGAAGCCTGCGGTGCAGTGGCTGGAACAGTCGGCGGCACAGACTGACTGATGTGTTTTCAGCCTGACAGAGCTTTTCCTCTGGATGAGTTTAAAGGACCTTCAACGAGCGACCTCCCTGCTTATCCGCCTGCGCTGCACTGTGCGGCGGAACAGGACCTGCTGCCGCGTCCTCTGTCTATGACCTGCCACATTCAAAGCGGTTAAAAGAAAGGGGTTCATGGTAAAAATCAGTCTTTACGGCGGCAGCAATCTCATTCCTACCATCCAGGACAGTTTGCAATTATCCCAAGGCATTTAATAGTTCTAGAGGCAGAGGAGACCCCCCTCTGCTATATAATTATTGGGTCCCAGGCTTCCAGTGCCTTGAGATAATAAGAGTCTTTCCCTCCTCTTCTCAGTCATTTTCCCTCCAGTAGCTGTTCCCTGGGGGACTGTGCTGAGACACTGCTCAGAGGGTGGGGTGCATGATAATTAGCCACATGCATCACCTTGCGGGCACAGCCTGGCATCGCCTACTCAGGCTGTTCCAGCTCCTCGCAGTCCCACCCAGTTTCTCCAGGATGCTTTGCTCTCCCCCAAAACCTGTTATAGCAACACATTCCCTGTTCTCAGAGCTTGGAAAATCCTGACTGGTGGTTATGACCCTTAACCAGGGTCCTCGCAATAGTATTGGGTCCCCTTGGGATACCTTCATTCTTCTTACACCCTCCCTTCTTACACAGCTACCGACTCGTACAGCTCTGGCACAGCACCCTCACCCTCTGCTCAGGCTTTGCCCCTTATCCACAGTCCCCAGAGTCTCTCCTCTCTCTCCCTTTCCCCTTCTCCCTGCCCAGCGTGGTCTGTGATCCAGCATAAATGATGACTGACTTGGTTCAGCACATAATGCAATGAATCAGTGGTCTTGAAATGCCGCTGCATTGAAATAAAAGATGTTAGGGATACGTGCAGGAGACAGATTGCATTAAAATGCGTTAAGGAGCTCTCAGTAGATGTACATCAGGAATCCAGAGAGCCCTTGGGAGCTCAGGGACCAGGGACTTTGCCTCTGTTGTCCAGGCAAACTTTAAGCTCAGGACGGGACTTCTAACCAGGAACATCTGGAAGCATCTGGTTATAAGATACTATATGACCTCAGAACGTGTCCAGGGGCCGTATATCATCTTACTTTCAATTCCTTTTCTCAAAGCCACAAATATGCGGACACTGAAATACCTCCCGCCCTCCATGAGCCAGAGTGAAGCCAGGTGACTCAGCGCTGGTTCATTTAACCCTTGAAGTGGCGCTCTGACATATGGTAAAGTGTGGCAAACAACAACAACAACAACAATAAAAATCCTTGCACGCCTTTTCATGGCTTTCAGGGGGGTGTTGTTAATTTTCTGATGCCGTGCTTGAACATTTTGAAATAGAGAGGGGATGGTGCAGTGGGCTAAGCCGCCAGACCTGTACGGCAGGCCATTCTGAGGTCCATAATCAGTCACTGTCCGGACAGCAAAGTTTATCCGGCTAACTTTGGAGGCATATTCAACAGTTGGCTATCATAAAGTTAGCTGGCTAAGTTTAGGACGGCTCTTAGGGCCAACCAGACTTACGGGGCGATACAGAAAACTTTGCAGGAGAGACGGCGAGCCCCCACTCTCCTGGCGCACGCCCAGGCCATTCTCCTGGGCGCGTGATTCAGGAAGCCCAGGTATGCAAATTAGGGCCCGTGGTAAAAAGGAGATGCTAGGGTCACTAGCGTGTCCCTAGCACCTCCTTTTTGACAGAAGCGGCGGCTGTCAGCGGGTTTGACAGCCGACGCTCAATTTTACCAGTGTCGGTTCTCGAACCCGCTGGTAAAACCACGGGTTCGGAAAATGGACGCCGGCAAAATTGAGCGTCCGTTTTCCAACCCGCGGGCCAGCGGGCAGATTTTTTTTTTTTCATCTTTGGGGCCTCCGACTTAATATCGCTATGGTATTAAGTCAGAGAGTATACAGAAAAACAATTGCTTCTGCTTTTCTGTACACTTTCCCGGTGCTGGCCGAAATTAACTCCTGTCTTTGGCAGGCATTAATTTCTGAAAGTAAAATGTGCGGCTTGGCTGCACATTTTACTTTCTGGATCGCGCGGGACTAACTAATAGGCTCATCAACATGCATTTGCATGTTGCGGGCGCTATTAGTTTCGGGGGGTTGGACATGCGTTTTCCACGCACTGTTACCCCTTACTGTATAAGGGGTAAAAATAGCGCATCGAAAACGTGCGTCCAAATGGGGGCTAGCGGTGCGCTCGGCCTGAGCACACATTACTGCATCGGCCCGTTAGCTAGCTAAGTTAACCAGCTAAGTTAACCAGCTAGCTCTGAATATTGGAGATAGCCAGATAACTTAGCTGTCTAACTCAGCTCCTCCCAGTTATGCCCCTGGAATTGCCCCTAACTTAACCAGCTAAGTTCTAGCCGGCTAACTTATTAGCCACATATGTGCCCAAATCTTCATTTTGCCAGATAACGTCTGAGCTAAATGCTTTTCAATATGGACCTCGATATTACTCTACGTGGAGCTGATGAGGCATGTCTGAATGCCAGAACCAGACATTCGTGGCTATTCTCCCAGGTTTTGTGACTCCTAGCCAACATCAAACAGACAAGGCTACACAAGGGATGAAAGATGATGTTCTTATGGACTCATTAGCCAATAGCACCAGAAGCAGGGAGCACACTACCTGAGCTAAACCTGAGAGGCCAACAAAAATTATTCTAAGTAGAAAATTGAGCACAGATAACCTTGAAGTGAGCACACAGGGAGAACCCAAATGAAGTGACTGGCATGTGGAGAAATGCTTTAAAAATACAATGAGCCACTTCCATTAGTTGGAGGCAGTAATGACAACTTAGGAAAGATAACCAAGCTACTCTAGCTCTACCAACAGACAGGTTTTGTCCTTGGCTTTTCAATAGCACTGCTAACCCCTATACTAATCCCACCAGAGCCGTCTTTTCACATGGGGCACATTTAATTATTTTATTTTATTAGACATATGACCTGTTTGATCATTAATTGATGGTGCAAGCAAGAGGACAAACAAACAAACAAACAAACAAAAACCCCAATAAAACCTAAACAAAAAATAAATTCATTGTAAGTTTAAATAAATAGGCTTGACAAAATGGGAATGACTGACAGGTGTTTACAAGAACGGTAAAGCAGCAAAGATGTGCAAAATTATGCACGAGACACTCAATGAGACAGGCTGCCCCTCTTCAGTTTGCATATCTTTGCTGCTGCACTACAGAAGAAAAAAAAAAGTGAAATGGTAAACTCATGCAGATGTGCAAAGTGATAACGAGTCCCCGTTTTGTGCCTTTGGGGAGAAAAAAAAGAAACTAATCTACCATGCACCATGATGTGCATTATTTATCAAAGCTCCTGTTAGTGGCAGAGTATAGGCTGACAGCAGTGTTGCAGGTACGGACGTGGTTTGGACCCCCACCTCAACCAGCTTTGCCCCCTACCTGCTGGAAATTCCACCATGGGTCTAAATGCAGGATACAGCACTTGTGGCACACAATAGCCCATAGCACAAGGGATGTGGAAGAAAATGCAAAACACACCAAATAATAATCAAAATAGTGAGTGTGTTGCAGGTAGTTTTATGGTCTGAGAGTTCATGTAATGATAAAAAAAAAAACAAAACCCAATTGATTATGGTGTCAAAGGTTTAATAGATAACAAACGTAGGTAAATCACAACCAACAATATGTCTTAAGACACGGGACTGTGTTTCGTCGAAGCTTCATCGGGAGGAGCAAATCACATTGAAGTTGATTGTAGAGTGTAAGAAAAGTCGCTTTGGAAATAGAAATAATGTAAAGATTTGTAACCATAGATTTGAGACAATCTCTGATCGGGGACTTAGAAAGATGGTTACCTTCTTTCTATTTTCAAAGCGACGTTTCTTACACTCTGTAATCAACTTCCATGTGATTTGTTCCTCCCGATGAAGCTTCGGTGAAACACGGTCCTCTCTGCTGTATTTGGGAGCAGAGTGGCTGCTCTCTGCTTGGTCTGCTCTGGGCTCACCCCCTGCTCTCTTCTTCCCTGTAGGCTGCCTGGAGGGGAGGGCCTGGAGCAGGACGCCCCTGCTGCTCTGCCTTTTTAAGTCTGAAAAGAAGTGCCAGAACCGTGTTCCTGGCCCATTCCCCCTTCGAATTAAGCCCCGCCAGTCCCCCTGCTCTCCGCGTACTCTCGTTTATTTCCTGACACGCTCAAGGCACAGGAGATGTAGGTTCCAAACACCAGGCAGTCTAGCACCGTCAAGGAAATCCCCCAAACTGCCAGCGATTCAGTAGATGACTGTACTGCCCAATGCAATTAATGTATCCAGCGTCGGACAATGCTGCTCATAACTTTGAGAATTCACCGTTAGTGGAACTGCTGTAACCCCCATGGTGCTCATGCACAGAGAATTTGCCTGGGCCCATAGCAGAGGCGTCGCAGGGAAACCGTTGGCATTACCGCCCCTGGAACCTTCAGATCGCTCTATAGGGAGCTGGGGGCTGGCAGAGCTGATGTTGCATGCTTTCCTGCCTCCATGGAGTGACCTCACCAAACACAGGAGCAAGCTCTTTTATAGCAACAAAACTCCCAGATATTTCCACTAGGGGTCGCTTGAGCAGCATGCAGCCGGTAACCTTGGGTGACCCAATAGTACTGTCCTTATTTACCTGTTCCACCCCCACTCGTGATTGTATCAACCTCTATCTATCATATCAACCTCTCAGCTGTCTCTTCTCCAAGCCTCTGATCCTAGGGGAGCTGTTCTGTCCCTTTTATCATTTTTATTATCCTTCTCTGCAACTTTTCTAGTTTTGCTAGGTCTTTCTTGAAAAGGGCACTCAGAATTGCACACAATATTCAAAGTGAAGACCCTCCATGCATTTATACAGAGGCATTATATATCCTCAAGTTTATTCTCTAGTGCTTTTTTTTTTTTTTTTTTTTAACAATTGCTACATTTCTATTTGGATGTTTTTTTGTTTTTTTTTACCACTGCCACACATTGGGCTGAGGATTTCAATATCTTGGCAACAATTACCCCAAGGTCAAATGTGCATCACTTTGAATTTGTCCACATTATATTTAATCTGCTATTTAGATGTGCATTCCCCCAAACTCACAAGATCTTCCTGCAATTCCCCATAGTCTGATCACGTTTGAACTATTTTTACTAACTTTGTGTTATTTGCAGAATAGATCTCCTCACTCTTTACTCTCCCCTGCAGTAATACATGGAATACCCGTGCAGATTTCTGGAACATTTGTACTCCATTGGGAAAATTGACCAGGTTATCCTACTCTTTGTTTTCCCTCCTTAGACCAAGCCACAATAGGACATTGTCTCCTATGTTATGGAGTCTCAATTTAGTGGACCCTTGGGCTAACCTGCAGGAGACTGGGAAAGATGTTCAATGTCTCTAGTATGAGGCAGGCCGGGAGGCAGATGTTCAGGCAGGACGTAGATGCTCTTCACCCTGGAAGCTGGTACTCCCCCGGGAGGAGCCCGTAGGAGTCCAACACCCTGGGACATAGACAGCTTCACCCTTGGAAGTCGAAGCCCCCCCCGGGAGGAGTCTGTAGGGGCCCGGCCGCTGGGACTTAGGCGGGTTGATGATCAGGACTGAGAACTGGAACCAGACTAGAACAGTAGACAGGTACTGTAGCAGGACTCGGGTACTGGAACCAGGCAGGAACTGTAGCAAGACTCGGGTACTGGAACCAGGCAGGAACTGTAGCAGGTAAGCAGGAACCAAGCAGGTACTGTAGCAGGCAAGCAGGAACGGAGCAAGTACCAAGGCAGCTCACTCTGGGGCACGACGCAACAGGGAACCGGGAGGTAAACCCATTGCAAGGCAAAGACTGGGTGTCCGCGGCCGGCTTATCAAGGCCGCGGCATCTGACGTCAGGAACTGGGCGGAGTCACCACTGGCGGGAAACGGCCTAGAAAAGCGCCCAAGTGATGCGCGAGCGCGCCTAGCAGCAGGGCATCCATGGGAAGTCTCCTGGTGGTGCGGCCCCTGTGGGGCCGCCGCCGAACTGGCCGAAAACCAGGCCTCCAGAAGCGGGAATAGGTCCAGGAGCACGGAGGTAAGGGTTTGGTCATGGCGCTCGCAGCCAGAACCGCAACATTCTATGCCATGATTTTTTTAAAAATCTGCTTGGAATTCTCTTTATTAAATACTTTACATTTATTTATTGTTTCTACCTACTATTTGAAGCAATTTACATCAGATAATAAAATAAAACCACATCATAATAGAATTACATATATTAACCCCCTCGGTCCCCCTCCGCCAATACAAATAGAACCACCCCGCAGCCTAAACATAACGTATTCCCCACTCTTATTGGCCATTCTGTCTCTTTCCGAACCACCACATCTCGACCCCTTTTTATGAAATCTGCGGTTGTCTTGTTGCAAGTGGAGCACTGGGGGCAAAGAATTTCCCAAGATTCACAGTAAGCCACACATCCTGGTCTGCTGCAAGCGCACTTCCTTCACTGGTTAAAGATCCAGATGTGCTGCATCAATTTGGCTTGCCCTTTAGCCACACTGTTAAACAATTCTAATACAATAGTCAGGCATGACTTTCCATTGCTAAATTCTAGTGTGGACTCCTCCCAATTATGCTATCTTTATTCATAGGGCTAGCAATTTGGTTCTTAACAAATGTTTCCGTCATTGGGCTTGGTACCCCTGGAGCCCTTTATTACGTTGGCTACCCTCCGGTTCTCATTTAGAGTGACAGATTTTAATGATAGGTTAGAGGTTTCAATCCTACTTGATGCTGTGCCATCCTTAAGATATAGTGCTATCCCGCCACCCCTCCCCCACCAATTCAATCTATCCTGCTTTTTTGATACAATCTGAACCCCGGTATTACAGTCTCTTATTAGTTATCCTCCTTCCACCATGTATCTAAGATGCATATTATGTCTATATCTTCGTTTAGGGGGTGATTCTCATTAAGTCACAGAATGGCAAGCCAGCTGGTTATTTTATAGCCAGTTAGATTTAAATAGATTATCAGCTGTAATTTAGCCATGTATGTTGTGGTTGAAAATCAGCTTGCTTCTAGCCAGCTGTTAGCATAGTCAGCTAGATGCTTGCTGCATATCATTTACCCAACCCAACCATGACTTCAGAGCTGCCCAGAATTTGGCCATTAGTTTTCAAAATCCCTGATTTAACATATATAGTAGCATAGTGATGATGGCAATAAAGGACCAGATGGACCATCCAGTCTGCCCAGCAAGCTTCTTTTGGTAGTATCTGCCACTCCGTGCAGAATACCCCCATGTTTCTCTTAAGGGTAGTAACTGTCGCTCCATGCAGTTACCCGCAAGCCTTATGATAAGGATAGTAATATTTACAATCAAAACCAAGAAACAGTCAAACCCATAACAAATTACTACTAAGAACATTATTACTGGGTGATGAGCCTTCTTGATATTTTAGACAATGCAGCTTGACATTCATTGCTTTGGGACTTGGCCATAGAAGCCGTCTTGTGCTTTTTCGCTTATGTCTTCTTGATAATTCAGATAATGCTGCTTAATGTTCTTTGCTTTGGGACTTGGCCATAGAAGCTGTCCTATGCTTTTTCCCTTTTGTCTGTGTGACAGTACCCCAGACCGTAAAAGTCAAGGTCCATGTTAGTTGTTGCCATCAGCTTCCACTCAATCGACTGTTTGATTTTGGTATTAGAGAAAATTCACTACAATGGTTCAAATCTTTCTTAGAACAACACACTTATAGTGTTAGTTGGAACTCAAAGCTTTCCACCTCTCTTCCACTTCTTAGTGGAGTGTCCCAAGATTTCATCCTTTCTCCTGTACTTTTCAATCTGTATCTTTCCCCTCTTGCCACTTTAATTCAGAGTTTAGGCTTCTCTGGGTGTTTCTATGCTGTTGATATTCAGATTCTTGCTAGCTTTAAACAAACATCCACTAACACTTTGTCTGATTTTAATAACTGTCTTTCAAAAGTATCTACTGGTTATGTTCTTCTAAACTCAAGGTTAATCCGTTAAAATCCAAAGCCATTTGGTTTACTCGTACTTCTCTTTCTACTGTTCTCCCAGTTCCTATCATGGCAGGCTGTGCCATTCTGGTCAAAGAATACAGTCACTACATTAGGTATTACTTTTGACAGACAGCTCAATTTTTCTGAACATATTTCCAATATGCAGAAGAATGTTTATTTTTTCCTCAAATCGAAATGCCATCTTCGGGCTTTTTTGGATGGTTCTGATCTTAAAATTTTAACTCATTCCCTTGTGCTGTCTAGACTGGACCATTGTTATGCTTTATTACGTGGTCTATCAACAACCCAACTTAAACAACTTCAATTGACACAGAACACAGCTGAAAAGGTCATTTTTTATAAATCTAAATATGATCAAGTTACACCTTTTGGTTGATTATTCAGTGTCCCTCCATATACAATTTAAAATTGGATGCCTCCATCTTATCTTGCCTCTTATTTCTCCTAATCTTCCTTCTCATCTGCTAGGTCTTCACAACAAGATCGTCTAGTGCTGCCTTCCATTCAAAACATTTGTTTTAAAAGTTCTAGAGCTATTTTCTTTTCTTATTTATCCCCTTGACTTTGGAACTCCTTACCTCTCAACATTCATCTAGAGAAAGAGTTCTTAAAATTTAGGGAAACACCAAGGGGTAGATTTTCAAAGGCGCGCTCATGCATCGATTTGTGCATGGTTCCCGGCACACGCACATGGACACAGCGATTTTATAAGATGTGTGCGTTGCCGCCCCCCGAAGTCTTCCAAACTCAACTGTACTTCCCCAGAGCTGCTTTTACATCCTCTATTAGAGGATAAACATTTTCAGCAGCTTCAAAGGGAGGGGCTGTGCGGAAAGGCGCCTCCCCCTACTTACTAAGCTTCACTGCCCGTCTGAAGCAAGGGAGCACCCAGGGCTTCATGGCAATGCACCCGGGGTGGCATTACACATGCTTAGGCTTCAATGGAAAGAGATGAAACAAATAAGAGTTGGTTGATGGCTCAAGGGATTCCATTTTCCCTGCAGATACCTTATTCTGAACCATGGGCTCCTCAGAGGCTGTCGGCTTTCCCCTGTGATCTGGTTTAAAAACTGCTCTGTCCCCTTTTTTATTGTTAGCACCAGCAACTGGGTTCCCTTCTGGGTAAAGTGGAGCCCATTGCATCGGTGTAGGCTGCACTTTCCCCCCCACAAGTTCTCCAGTTCCTCGTGCAAAGCACACGGACACATTCAGAGGTCAATATTCAGAGCCACAGCAAGTGGCAAATTTATCTGGGGGACATTAGACACATCACCTGTCCTGGCTATTCAGCAGGACTTACCTGCACAAGTGTCCTGCTGACTATGCTCAGGTAAAAGTTACATGCATAACTTTATCTGGGTAAAATTAGCTCAGCTATTATGCTAACCAGTTTTGCGTGTGTAAGTTTAGCAAGAGAGCACTCAATGTAAGCGCGCGCCAGTTAATAATTTAGCCCCCAGCTTTGGAACGCTTCCATTGATGCCTCTTCTTTGACTGGATAAATTCTGTATGCAACAAAACGTATGTGGCTTTATGCACATAACGCTTAGATCCTTTATTGAAGAAAAAAAAAAACCCCCTTTTGTTTCAGCCCCAGAGGAGTCATGAATGGTCAACAGTCCTGGATCTAGAGAGAAGATTTTTCATTTTGCTTGCAAATGGGTCGTTTTTTGCACTTCATTCTGGCACTGTATAACTTATCCCTCATGCCTAGTTGACCTATCTGGAAATAACACTCAAAGTAGCAGTTTAAATTTGGCCATCTGTAGTTTAGAGTTTCTGGTAGCTGTATTCTTAAAGATAAGTATCGTTGTTCTGTATCTTTTAGTGAGCTGATTAATAAAATTTCAATTACAAAAAAATAAGACAGGGCCTGCAGTGCTGAAAGAAGCAAGAGCGTGTGTGTGTAGATCCCATCCCTGCAGCACTGTGGAGGAGCGGATAGGATAAGCAGTCTGGGATCCTCAGCTGAGAGTATTCTGCTCTTGAGGTGTACACAGGATGTCGGCTCTTCTCTTAATTTTCTCCTCTGAGACCATACTGTTCTCTTTGGGCCTGATTTTCAAAAGCATTTACATGGGTAAATGCACTTTATCCGTGTGAGCGGGCTTTTGAAAATTGCTACAAGCTACGCCATTGAATGGTCCCTAGCGTTTACCCGTGTAAGTGCACTTTATGCGTGTGTAAATGGCTTTTGACATTTTCTACGAGAGTAAGATACATTTATGCACGGAACTCTTTCGCAAAGACACCTGTCAATGAGCAAAAGGTAAGTAGGTAGCATGCAGTGTAAGCCCCTCATGAAATGCCCTGATCTTAGTAAAACCGTTCCTGGTAATCAGCTGCCCCGTTAGGGGTTGGTTACTCTCGTGTGACGAAGCTGAATTCCTTCCCCCTTCTGCCATGGGAAAACACACAATTCATCACAAAAACAAAAAAGTCAGAGACCAGATCTACTGTAAACTAACAATTTTAATTTAAAATAGATAAGAGAATAAATAAATAAATACCTACAAACAAAAGAGCTAGAAGAAAAGGCAACAGTGCAATTTCAAGCTCACGGACTGTGGTATTTTCCCAGCAGATTCTGCATAGCTCAGGGGTTGCACTTAGTCTCTGGCCAGACCACATGACCTGCCAGACCATGTGACCTGCACTCCCTCAGATGGACCTTTGGATTGTTTCTGCTTACAGACAATGGAGGAAGAAAGGAAGAACGCATTAGAGCACCAGGGCTCTTCCCATCAGGATCTCACAGAAGGCATTGGGGAGACAGGAATGGGGCAGAGTTGAACAAGCCTCCCTTTTATATAAGGACTTAGGTATGGACCAATTGGTAAATGGAGTGTTATTTCAGAATATATTTCTGTAAACTGAACCCCTCGTCTGGTTTTAAAACCATGTCTACATTTTGAAAACCGGAGAATGGGGCTTAAAGGGGAAGGTGCTTTAGTTACCCCATAAAGGAACAAACTGATGGCATCATGGCTTATCTGAGCATCTCATCCAAGATCAGACCAAGCAGGCTGATCCAGTCCTGGTTTTGCCCCATTGCATGCCTGGAGGTGTAAGACTATATTTTCATTCATGCAAAGGGGCAAAAACTAGGACTGGATCAGCCTATTTGGGTTGACCAGAGTGGAGGTGACAACCCTATCTGTGCCTATGAATGCCACAGAGACTAGAGCAGCTGTGGACTGACCCTGCTGCTGTTCCACTCAAGACAGCTCTCAAAATGGCTGCCAAACTAGATGGGAGCAGGATACAAGTATCCCAAAATGGCTGACAAATTAGCTAGGAGTAAGATTAAAATAGTGCTTCTGTCACTGGAAAGAAAGGAGTCAACACTTTCATCCAAACAGCAGCTAAAGGGTTAGTAATATTTTTGAAAAAAAAAATTCCCATTGATTTCAGCCTGACCAAAGTGTTATTTTAATCCAACTTCTGCCTGCTTTTAGAGTTTAGATGCTGTATGAGGTCCAGAATACAGAAATGGAGTCACTACTCTAGTGCTTCTGCCTCTGTGCTGAAAACCAGTACAGAAAAGCTACATGTGTAATGTTACCAGCTGTGCAAATATTTGCTTCGTTATTCAACCTTAAGAGAACCAGGACTGGATTATTGCAGAAAGGTTGACTTGGGCTAAAGGGTAACACTACAGCTATTTAGTGCTAGCTCTGATGATATACATTGAGGAAGGAGGCAGGACCATAAGTAATTTTCAGAAAGAAAGCTTTCATAATATAGGATGTACCTTGGGAATGTTTCCTCCAGGCTGAAGAGTTGTCTTTAGCTGCAGTGTCATTGTCTCGATGGGAAAATAAAGACTACGAATTCCAGAATGCTGTAGGGTGGGAATATACAAACAAGGACGGGATAAAATGATCCAGAGATCCTGGCATCGTCTGGTGCATACGTGGAATGGCCTTCCAGCAAAAAAATTGTGGAGGCTAAAACGATGAGAGAATTCGAGAGAGCCGGAGATAAGCACAGAGGATCATTAGTTGTGAAGAAGTAAAGGCAAAGCCAAGGATGAAGGGAGGTCTATGTTATTGCAACAGGAAGTAAATTGGGCAAACTAAATGGGCCTTATGAGTCTCACCTGCCATAATCTTCTATATTTCTATCGATTGCTTGAGCATTTGGTTTGCTAACCTTGTAAACTAGAGCCTGATCTTTTTCGCCGCAGCATTATTTTGCCACGGCTGTATCATTACAAAAAAAAATAATTTTTTGCTGTCAATCAGATTGCAGCTTCTGGCAACCAGTGCCCAAAGCTGTACCGTGATTCATGCATCCATTACTAGACCCTTTGCTTCTTGTACAAAACCTTTGGAGGCTGTAGACCTATTTCTCCTGCCAGCAGTGGTGGGGGATGCTCAGGAAATTAACTTTATTATGCTACCAGAGCGTCACAGGATGGACCCTAAGCCTCACCAATAACTAGGCTTTGTGTCTCAAATTTTGTAGCCTGAAGTGGCCAGATATCATCATAAAGTTGTCCACAAGTAAGCAAAGGCTGCAACGAATGAATGCTATGGACAGAACCTTATAATAAATAACCAATAGAAAACAAACAATCATAAATAATATAGAACGCTGCCTAATCCAAGGGCCAATTCTTCAGCGCGTCCTGCTCTATAGATCTCGCCGCGCTCTCCTCAGCAGACAGTTATATGGTCTAGATGGTCCAAGATGCTGTTGAGGGATTGCTGAAGCCTATCGAAGGCCATCATTTCAATCGTGTACGGAGATTTTGCATATTCCTTTGCCAGCCTCCCTTGAATGTCCTTGCTGAGTGAGTTTTCGATTTGGCAACCGAGCATGCCACCCAAGTATTGTATAAGGTCTCGGAGGTTTACAAGGTCATTCCGTATCTGCGCCACTTCTTCACCAGATAAGGTAGCAAAGATCAGATCGAAGATAATTAAGCTGTTATCCATGGAATTTAAGTTGTCCAGGGGTTCATTCCCTGGGATGAAGTCCAATCCCTCCACTCTTGAATACACTGAGAGGAGCTGCAAGGTTAACATAAGAAGAGAAAAGTTAGTTTTCCTTGGTAATGAACAACTATTACATAGCTATGAGCCAATAAACTAAAACGTCTATTTTAATTCAAATCGTTTAATTGCATTAAACTGGGGGCTATAATAGAAGTGTTCACCTCATGGCCCAGTTGCATGTCTATGAATTTTCAAATTTTGCTGCACACCTTGTCACTGCCTACAGCTTCAAAACCATGGACCATTTTCGGTGCCAGCACTGACAGGAAACAAGGGCATGAGAAGAAGACTGCATCAAGCTTGAAAAGTCACTTGAAAGTGAATTTTAAATGTGGGATAGAGGGAGCCTCCATTCTGACACTTCAGAAATGCATCTTGGCCATGGGCTACTTCCCTGGAATGGGGAGTGGGGTGTGAGCACACCCACAGCACCAAAGAGGTTTATTAGGTGAGGAGTTTGTTGGAGTCTGTGCTAACCTTGGCTTGTTGTCTGCTGGCTTCCTGACTTTCCCTAGAACATTAAAATTAAAGACATGTTTCTTTCCCCTCCTCGTTCAGCATTTTCGGCTCCTGATGAATGAAGGCAGGGAGCAAAGGGAGAAGACCCTGGGAGGAAGCCAAAAGCTCTTGTAGCACTCTTGACTGTCTCTAGCCAGGGCTGTAATCTCAGGTCTTTCTTCGCCATGTTGCATGGGGAAAAGCCCGTTCAAACTTTCTCCCTCTGTTGCTCTGTGACATCACCTAGTGGTCAGACCAGAGCATGGCACTCACTCTGCTTTCGCACCGAGAAGGCCCTATAACCACCTTAGGTCTTTTCTTTAGCCTGGTAACAATCACACCCCATGGCTGCTGCAGTGCTTGAAGACTCGAAAGGTTTGCATGAAAACTGCTCTCTTTGCCTCTAATCAAACGTCTTCACATGCTGAAATTTAGGATTAAAGGGGAAGGTGCATTACTGCGAGTGCCATAGAGTAATGTTCCCAAAGGCTTTTCTTCCAAAGTGTAAATGCATACGTAACTGCCCATATCCCACCTGCACTTCCACAACTGGATCCCTGCTCACAATCAGGCCCATACAGTAAAGTGCACCCGCTCTCCCAACGCACGCCCAGGCACCTTTCCTGGGCGCGCAATTCACTATTTAAATTAGGGCCCGCACTAATAAGCGCCTCCTTATTGGCGGAAGCAGCGGCTGTCAGAGGGTCTGACAGCCGTCGCTTAATTTTACCGGCATCGGTTGTCAAACCCGCAGACAGCCATGGATTCGGAAAACGGACACTGGCAAAATCGAGCATCCGTTTTCCAACCTGCGGGCAGATTGTTTTTTTTTAAAGATTTTTATTTTTTTTTATTTTTGGAGCCTCTGACTTAAAATCGCTTTGATATTAAGTTGGAGGGTATACAGAAAAGCACATTTTTCTTTCTGTATTGCGAGTGAATACCTAATAGCGCTCATCACATGCATTTGCATGTGATGAGTGCTATTAGTTTCGGGGGGGGGGGGGGGGGGGGAGAGTTGGTCACGCGTTTTCCACGCGCTATTACCCCTTACTATCAGGCTGATACAGTACAGTCCTTGGACGTGCGTTTTCCCTTACCCCTTATTCAGTAAGGGGCAGAAAACGCGCGTCCAACCCGCGGAACCTAATAGCGCCCTCAACATGCATGAATACCTATTAGGTATTCCCGCGCGATACAGAAAGTAAAATGTGCAGCCAAGCCGCACATTTTACTTTAAGAAATTAGCGCCTACTCAAAGGTAGGTGCTAGTTTCTGCCGGCACCAGGAAAGTGCACAGAAAAGCAGTAAAAACTGCTTTTCTGTGCACCCTCCGACTTAATATCATGGCGATATTAAGTTGGAGGTCCCGAAGGGTAAAAAAAGTAAAAAAAAATAAAAGAAAAAACAATTTTTAAATGGGCCGATGGCTGTCGGGTTGAAAACCGGACGCTTAATTTTGCCGGCGTCCGGTTTCCGAGCCCGTGGCTGTCAGCGGGCTCGAGAACCGATGCCAGCAAAATTGAGCTTCGGCTGTCAAACCCGCTGACAGCTGCCGCTCCGGGCTAAAAGGAGGCGCTAGGGACGCGCTAGAGTCCCTAGCGCCTCCTTTTGCCCATTTCTACCGCCGGGCCTCATTTAAATAGAGAATCGCGTGCACAGGCGAGTGGCCTGTGCGCGCGCTGGGAAAGCGGGCGTTCGTCCGCTCTCCCGCGGACTTTACTGAATCGGCCTGCTTATAAGGGGTAATAGCGAGTCAAAAACGCGCATCCAAACGGAGGCTAACCGAGCGCACCGTTCTGTATTGGCCTGAATGAGAACAGGAATAAGAAAAATAAGAGAAGACAGGTTGAGCCAGTCCTGGCTTTTTTCTCCTTTAAATCCCTAATTGCATCTATGCATTTATATTTACGATGTCTCTTAAGAGAAGCAGGCTTGGAAGTCCACAGATGCAGTGGGGTTAAAGCCAGGCCTGATTCACCCTGTCCGTTATGACCGTAGTTCTATCTGGTCACCTTGGTCACCTTGACACCAAGGACTCTGAATTGCTTTCCAGTTTTCAACCTTCATATTTGGGAACACGGAAGGTCAAAAGGTCGCCCGTGCAGAAAGGCCAGAAAAGCAAGCAGAAGAACAGGAGGGCAGCTTTCCTGACAGATGTTTCAGCCTCCTGCGACCCTTCTGTACCGCAGAAGATCGTCAAGTATCACGAGATGTAAGCAGACACAGAAAAAGCCCCAACTAACTGCCTCGGCTCTGCTGGCTTGATCTTAGTTCCTTTCCTGTACAGATTGCACTGTACGAAGCTCTCGCTTTTATTTTGCACAATGCGGGTGTTAGGAAGAGCGTCAGCAGCAATTTAAAGGACCGAGATTGTACCCAACATACCCTGGCTTACGAATCTGTCACGGTATAGGCAAAACAACCCCAATTTGGAGACCCTGAGCCCAGAGAGGTAAAGTGTTGCTGGGCAAATTAAAATATTAATGGTTTAAAAGGATTTGTCTGGAGACTCACTTTACTGTGCTCTAAAGGGAGTAATAATAATTGGTGAAGTCATGGATTCGGGGGACGGAGCAAAAAAGCATTGCTTGGCACCTCTAAGTACCGTCCTGCATATGAATATTAAACACGATTTTTTTTTTTTTTAGCATTATTCCAACCTCAGCTACAGTGCGTGATATTTTCCCTCTGCCCCGCAGGCGACAAGGGAATGACACCCCCCCCCCCCCCCCACTCCCGAGCAGCAGCGCCCTCGTCCAACGTGCCCTGCAAAACGCCGCGGAAAAACCAGTTTCCGACCCTTATCCCACGAGCGCCGACGGCTCCCGGCTCGGTTCAAGTCTCCCGACGCCTTGGGTGGAGAAAGTGAAAGCGGAGCCTTCACGTGCGTCAGGGCGAGCTCTGTTTAGAATGAGAAAGCACGCGCCAGCCGGCTCGACCAATGGCATTGCCGGCACGCCGGAGGCATTCCTAACCTTATAAATGCAAACCCGAGAGGGTGACTCACGCGGCCGGATGGAATGCACCGATGGCACGCAGCGGTGACGCGTTGTGTCGCAGAGCCCTTTCATAACACGTTGGCTGTGGTCGCGCGCTGGCACTTGGCTGGCTCTAGCCAGGGCAAGACACATTCCTAGTTTCCCCATGACATTTTGTGATGGAGCTGTATAGTTAGTTTAGTCCCGAGCTCCGACTTCACTTCAGATACTATTTGCTAGCAGTGATTTCAGAGGAGGCAGATAACCTGGTCACCGCCCAGGGAACAAAGTCTTTTATTATCCCAAGGAGATAGGGTTACCTGGCAACTTCCAGGTCAGCAGAGAGACACCCTGAGCCGCTCCTTTCATTTGCCCCATTGCGTCTGTGCGCTTGTACACCTGCAAGTTCCCTACATCAATGGGTCTCAATCAAAGCTCTCTAGCTGGTCTGTTTTTCAGGATATCCCCTATGAATGTGCATGACATATATTTGAATACATCAAGCTGACATACTTAGTGAATGTGAATATATCACACAGAGGCCTATTCATTGGGGAAGTCCTGAAAACCCACACTAGCCAGAGGGATTGCCAGGACTGGGTTGAGAATTACTACCATAAATGCAATAGGATCAAACCAAGACTGTTTCGCCTGTTCTTGATGATCCAGAGCATCTGGTGGTAATCCTATAAGAAGGTGACTTGAAGAAATCCCTGAGCCAGCTTCTATCAAGTAAAATCTCAAATAATATAAACACCCAGTAACACACCTCTAGGAACCTAATTTCTGCTAATTCAAAAATGTCTATTGCAAACATAAAAGTCAGCAGACAGGTTGCAGGTGGTCCATTTCTATTGGCTGGACTTGCTACATTTGTGACCAGCTATACTTCATTCATTAGATCAGTGTCACCATATGGTAGGAGAATAATTCACAAATGTAGTAAGTCCATCTAATATAAAGGGATTGTGTCACCTGCCTGTTGCCTTGTGTGATTACTTAGGTACAGGTAAGATGAGTTGGGGCAGTGCCCTCCATATGCCCACGTGCCTCTGGCACTCTGATCCCTAGACCCCAGCACCCCATTCTTGGCAGGTTACATAGACTTCCATTAGGGTTCGGCTGCCTTTCGGGAAGTTCTCACTTATTAAAGGCTGAAGATTCTGATTGCCCCATTTTGTGTTTGCCCAAAAATGCCAACTGCCCTTGTTCAACCAGGCCCTTGTAGCCTGAAGATGGTGGCCCGTCCTCTACCTGAATTAACTTTCTCATGTAGTCTATGACAGGGCATACTGCTTGTTGAAGCATACATCTGGCATTGAGATCTTATGTTACTGTACTGATTAACATTACTTACAAATCTAATAACATATAAGCATTGCATTTCTAGATTACAGCACTTTTCTAGGGTTGAATTGCTTTATAATAGCTTACATATAAGAGCCAGTGGAAGTTCCCTGAAGTGCACTATGCATTATTCTTATAAGATGACTGAAAGTTTTAGGTATTAGTATAAAATCAGTAATAGTCATTTATAATTCCTGATTTATTTATTTTTTTTGCAATTGAAATTTAGTTCTGAATGTACAAGGTCACCAAATGCTTCCTATAATTATATTAGTGTAAGATCAGCGAGGTTACATTGATTTTATCGATTGTGCTTGGAACTATGCACAAATATGTTATTATGGAAATATGTTATTATGTAAATTGCTTAGAGCTTATGCACAAAGCGATTAAGAAATTTTAATAAACAAACAAAACAAGCAAACAATTTTCCTTGAGGGCTAAAGACAGGCGGAAATACCGAATAAGCACCGTAGAAATGAAGGTTATCTTTGCCCTCCATTTTGGGCAACCTCCTCTCCAGATGGCATGCTTGGGCAGCTCTGGGTCCTGGGACAGGTGGGGTGGGGGAAGGGTGCTATATTTGTGGCGCTTGCCACAATAGCGACTGTCTTCTGTACTGCCCGTCCCGTGCTGCGCGCACCACCTTCCCGAGTATAAGGCTGCTTTCATTGAGCGTCATCTGCATTGGGTCACTGAAGGTCATGTACGGTAGGGGCTATCGGGCTCTTGTCATTATATATTATAAAGCATGTATGAGAGCAATCTTCACACTGCCTGTGTTGTTGCAATGTCCGCAGGTACTTCTTTGCCCGTGGATGTTGCGTTGAAACTTGCCTAATTAAAAAAAAAAAACCAAAAAACCCCCATCCTCCTTTTTCTGTGGGCACTTTTTCCAACTAAAGCAGCGCACGTAAGTTTAGGACAGATAAAATTACGCATGTCGTAGCAATCCCCAGCCTATCCCCATCCTCGGGAGTGCCTCTGCTGAATGTGGGAGGCTGGATAATTTTCAAAGTATCCGTTTACCTGGTTAAATAGCTTCTGGAAATTGCCTTCCCTGTTATCCAAAGATAACAAAAATAATATATGTACAAAAGAATAGCCAACTGGTCAGACTTAGAATAAAATCCTTAATTAATCAACTGGTCAGACCCAGAATAAAATCCTAAATTAAGTGATGTTCTTAAAACACATGGATGTTTAAGGGTAGTATTTATTTGTGGTAATTAGCTATGGAACTATCTTTGTATAAGCTTATATAAATCTCACTTACTTCTCTGGTAAGTTTTGTGGCATTGGGATTCCTGTCAGGAGTTACATTTATAAGCACAACTTTTTTTTTAGGTTCTCCTGAATATATATTATAGGAACACTGACATTTATTTATGATTATACTTCATGTTCCAGTTCATCAGTTGCTGTCAGCATCCTGGGCTGCTGCTCATCTCTTGATGTCAAGCACCCTAGGTCCCCACTCATTACCTGGCATCTACACCTGGTGCCAGCCCTTCAGGTTCCAGTATCACACCCAGTGCCTGCACCTCACACTCCCCTCCGTGTCCTACCTGGACTGGATGCTGCTGAATTCTGGCGAGGATTGTTCTGGATAAGGCCTTGGTGTCTGCCTTGATTTGTTCTATTGTAAGAGGTGCAGCGTAGCACACGGGCAGCCACATGTGCAGCAAAGCACAGAGTGAAAGTCCAGCATACCACATTTTCCAAAGCTAGTTCAGCAACACCTTTAACGAGCAAGACAGGGAGAGAATACAGTTTAATATGTGGCATCTTTATTTATCAGCCATGTAACAAGTATCCTTCCAGGTCACAGATCACACCCCAAGTTGTTCTGTCTCCATAACACAAGAGAATATTCCCTTCAAAGGAAGAGCTACTGAACATTTGCTTTTGTTCAGATGCATTCAGTTTGCCGTAATCATACAACATGGCGAAGATTCCATACAAATAAATTGATCAATTGGTAGATAATGCAAAAAGGCAGGTCCTGTGAAACAGATAGTGAACGGCTTATCTACAAACCTAAAACTTTTTAAAAGTACATGATTCGCAGAAACACATTTGGAAAAAATCATGTTTGGAAAGTGTTTAGTGTTGAATTGAAAGTGCTGTCTCCTTTGAAACAATTATTGTCTCCTCTGCTCTGTATGGGGAAAACTGTGCTCTTGTATTTGCAGTAGGGCAGGGGTGGCCAACTCTGGTCCTTGAAAGCCAAAAAACCCCCTAAAAACCTCCTAAGCTTGGTTTTCAGGATATCCACAATGAATGTGAATGAGGTAGTGCATGCAAAACTTTCTCATGCATATTCATTGTGGATATCCTGAAAACTAGGTCTGACTATGGTTCCTGAGGGTCATAGCAACAGGGTCATTGGCCTCAAGTCATAAAGCTTCTCCTTTTTATAAAGCATTTATGAGAGCAAACTTCATACTGCCTGAATTGTTGCAACATCTGAGGATACATTTTGCCTGCGGATTTCACCTCAGTTACGGGCTGATACAGTAAAGTGCGCTCCGGTGGAGCGCACTGTTAGCCCACGTTTGGCCGCGCGTTTTCGACGCGCTATTTTTACCCCTTATACAGTAAGGAGTAATAGCGCGTCAAAAATGCGTGGCCAACCCCCTCGAAACTAATAGCGCCCGCAACATGCAAATGCATATTAGTTATTCCTGTGCGATACAGAAAGCAAAATGTGCAGCAAAGCCGCACATTTTACTTTCAGAAATTAACACCCTCCAAAGGCAGGCGTTAATTTCGGCCGAGAAAGTGTACAGAAAAGCAGACAAAACTGCTTTTCTGTACACCCTCCAACTTAATATCATAGCAATATTAAGTCGGAGGCCCCAAAAATTAAAAAAATAATAATAATAAAAAAAAAATTAAAAATCTGCCCGTGGCCCGTGGGTTGGAAGACGGACGCTCAATTTTGCCAGCGTCCGTTTTCCGAACCCCTGGCTGTCAGCGGGTTTCGAGAACCGATGCCGGTAAAATTGAGCATCGGCTGTCAAATACACTGACAGCCGCTGCTTCTGTCAAAAAGAAGGCACTAGGGACGCGTCCTTAGCGCCTCCTGTTACCCTGGGCCCTCATTTACATGCGCGCCAATACTGAATCACGCGCCCAGGACACTGGCCTGTGCGCACATCGGGCGAGCAGGCACTCGCCGGCTCTCCCATGCTTCTTTCTGTGAGTGAAAGTTTGGGCATACTTTCACTTTGGAAAATACTGAAGGGAAAAAGCACCCCTCCGCAGACATTTGCACCTCCTGTTTCCACAGGCACACTTTTTTTGGCTAAAGCAACGTGTGTAGTTTTGGAAATACAAATTTACGCATGTCATTGCGAACCCCGCCCTATCCCTGTCCGGGAAACGCCTTTGCTGAATGTGTGAGGATGGATAATTTTCAAAATGCCCATTTACACAGCTTTTTGGAAATCACCCTCCCTGTGATCCAGAGATGACAAAAAACAATGTATGAGTCCTAGAATAAAGTCATTAACAACGTGGCAATCTTAATAAATGTGGATGCCTATATATATGGAGCTTATTTACAGTAGTTTATTGAGGTAACTGTCTCTACCTGTCTGTCTGTCTGACTGCCTAGCTGTCTATCCCTATCATATCAATGGCCAGTTGGACCTATGCAGCCGCAGATTTTAGGTGATGATATCACCACCCACTCATGCACTACGATGTCATCCTCACACTCACACTAACATAGCTAAAAAGTGAATGCAGATGTTACTGTACAGTGCTCGTCTCCTGCCAGTTCTCTGTGAGACCCTGATGCCCATCCATCTGCCTGTCCCACTGGTGACTGGATTTTCTGGAGGCATTATTCGGGCTGGTATGTCTAACCCGGAGGAGTCCCCCTGGGCTCTCTTTAGGTAACCCCTCTATAGCTTCTTTTTAAGTTTGTCTTGAACAAAGAATCTCTGAGCTATATCTCTTCAGGATTTTCTTAAAGTTACTTTCTGAAATACATATGCTTTGCACATATGTACGTAAATGTATATGTATAAATATAGAGATATATTTCGCTTTCTGCAGTAAATATGGCCCCTCTTCCTCGCAAATCCTTTTGTAATAACATTCAAATAGAAATTGTGTACATTCAAGCAATGTAGTTTTTTGCACAGTTTGAGATTCTATTTTATTAAAGGGGACTCGCGTTCTTCCTAATACAAACTATCTAGAGTTCCTTTAAGCAAGGCTATTGTGCGACATGCGCAGTCTGAGAGGTACAGTATCCTGTCTGCTCTGCCAATCCCATGCAAGCTTTGTAAAAATATAAAGCAGAAAAGCAATACAATATTTTGCATTGCTGTTTGCGGGGTGGGTCAAGGATTTTCTTTAAAGAAAAGTGACAATCAAGTATAAATATAATACAAATAACACAAATGTAAACTTTATTATAGTCCTGGAGAATTAAGAGAAACACCTCCTGTTTCCTTGTTTCTCCCACACCAGACTCACATCCACGGAGTGCACTTTCTGATCTCAGGAGAAAATACAATTCTGACTTTGCAGCAAAACTTAAATGCCCTCCCCTGACTCAAAAGAATTAAGCAAACATCCAAAGCGTTAATAACTTTACCACAAGAACTTCCATTTGCTTAATAAACTCTGGGAAAGAAGCGTAAGTTATAGAAATGTATATTTCCTCCTAGTGCCCGCTTTCCTTAAGGGAGGAGGGACGTTGTGACAGACCCCCCTCCCCCGGCCTCCTCTACCCCCTTGTGCGTTCTAAGGTGAGCATTACAAGTGAAGGAGAGGGAAGGGCTGGACTGCATGGGGAAGCAGAAATGCATGCACGCTGCTGGGAGCCTTACCTCTGGAATCCCCTATGCTTGCTCTGGATGATGCCTCCATCTCTTTTAGCTTCCTTATATAGGACAGGACAATCATTGCACAAGAACACAGAGGCTTACTCACTCACTGACAGTTCCTGCTCAGGTCAGATAGAGTCACTCCAGGCTGCTGTTATGTCAAGCCCAGAGGGGAAAGGAAAAAAAAAAAAAAAGCCACAGCCAAAACTAGCTTTACGTTTAGCCTCTGAATCTCAGTTTTCCTAAAGCCCCTTTCTAGACATTGGCACGTTTGACAGTAGCCGAGACAGCATAGTGCAATGAAAAGTTACTCCATGTGCAACTCTGGGGAACAAAAAAAAAAAAAGTTTCAGACTCTTTGGCGGAGCTTGCCCAGCGGAGAAAAGATGATGCAAACAGTGCTTAGGATCGTAAATTCATTTCTTTGAAACTGGGGTTTCGTTTTCTCTTGGAATCACTGAGCAATTTGAAACTATACCTGTGCAGGAAAGGCTGGGAACAGCCCTCCACCTGAGGAAATAAAACTGAATATTGTAGCTAACACGTGAAGTCTGTCACCAGTTCTGTAATGCATTTTCGAAAGCGGAGCAAGTGACTGGGAAAAGACCGGGGTGGTGGACTTGATTGCTATCCGTGCTCCCCAGTCCTCCACTGACTGTAACCTAGAAACAGATAGAGCGCCAGATCCTGAGGGGTTCATCAGGAACCCCAACCCAAGCAGCAGGGAAGTCTTTTCATGAGAAAGGGGGCTCTAACCTGCATAGTAACAGAGTAGATATTGGCAGACAAAGATCATTTGGCTCACCCAGTCTGCCCAGTTGCTCTTGCCTACGCTACACTAGCAAAAGTCAAATTTCTTCTTATGTATTTATTTATTTTAAAAATTTCTCTAACACACTAACAGCGTTGCTGGACAGTTTGCAGAAGAGCGCACATAATTCAAAACCAATAAAACACAGACATAAAATTAAAACATTACTACGAGCAGTAACTTAAGAACCCTTCAACAAAATTCATCAGACTAAAACATAAGAGCATGAAAACACAAGGCCCAAACAAGCAAATGTCAGTGACCTAGTGCATCTTAATAAAAAGCCCAGGCTGCACTTCCTCTTGGAAAATATATGCTTTATCCAACTTTCAAAACCTCAAAAGTGTTAGTTCGCCTTTAATTACTGCTACTAATGCATTCCATAGTGTTGGACCCTCTGCACAAAAGAGGCGCTCCCCGGGACTCATCTAACCGTATCTGCCTAAATGATGGAACACATAATAACCCCTGGGATGCTGGACTCAGGCAGAGAGGAGGATGATAAATCCTAAGAGCTGCATTAAACGTGGAAGGTGCCAGTCCACGTATACCTTTAAAAACCAGAAGTAAAATTTAAATTTCACAAGACAAGCTATTGGCAGCCAAGGCAATTTGGCTAAAACCCGTGTGATGTACTCCCGAATAGATGTTCCTGAAATTATGCGGGCTCAAGCATTCTGCACCGGCTGCATTGCACGTAGTTTTGTTTGAGGCAAACCAGCATTCAAGGTATTACAATAGCCTAGTGAGGATATCACCAGAATATGCACAGCAGACTTAACTAAGATTGGATTCAGGAAGAAAAGGACGCAGTCAGTGCAGCATGCATAGTTTATAAATGCACTCTTTACCACCCTACTCACTTGTGGGCGAAGTAGCAGCAATGTATCCATAATCACACCTAGATTACACATCAGTCTAGATATCTCAGTCTGGGTATTTATTTATTTATTTATTTAAAAACTTTTATATACCGGTATTAGTATGCATACATCATACCGGTTTACAATGTAACTTTAAAGGCAGAAATTACAATGAACAGGGAGGGCGAACAAGGAGGAGTATACAAAGAGCAGGAGGTGGAGGAATTAAAGCAATAAATAAAAACTGCAACGGACTATTTACAGGAATATACAAGGCGTAGGCAAGATACTTGCAGAAGTCGGTGTACTTAATCAGGGTAGGCTTGTCGGAAGAGCCATGTTTTAAGTTTTTTCTGAACTTGGCGTAACATGGCTCTAGCCTGAGAGTGGTAGGGAGGGCGTTCCATTGTTTAGGGCCTGCAATGGATAGTGCACGGTCCCTAGTAGAGGAGAGGTGGGCTTTTTTCAAAGGGGGAATGGAGAGGGTGCCTTTGTTGACAGTGCGAGTGGGTCGTTCAGTGCGTATAGGACGAAAGGGTTCATCCAGCCAATTGGAATTGTGCGAGTGGATGGACTTGTGCACTATGGTTAGAATTTTGAAGAGAATTCGGGATGCGATGGGGAGCCAGTGGAGTTCTTTGAGTATTGGGGTAATGTGATCAGCTTTCCTTGAGTTGGTGATGACCCTGGCGATGGCATTCTGGAGCATTTGTAAGGGCTTGGTGGTGGAGGAGGGTAGGCCAAGGAAGAGGGCATTACAGTAGTCCAGCTTTGAGGAAAGGGTGGCTTGGATGACGGTGCGGAAGTCATGATAGTGGAGGAGGGGTCTGAGTTTCTTCAGGATGTGAAGCTTGAAGAAACCTTCTTTGAGGATGGAGTTGATCTGTTTTTTGAGATTGAGTTGTTGATCTATGATAACCCCAAGGTCTCTTACTGTGGTAAAGGGTATCCTCAACTAACAGGGAACTTAGAACATCAGCAGAAGGCAACCTTCAGCATTAACTTGTGTTCAAACAGTCAACTCTTCAGAGTAAGCAAACACTCAGAAATCTTGCTAAAAGTCTCACTAACTGAATTCTTTATGGGTATAAAAAAATTGGATGTCATCCACGTAAAGTTGGTAACTGGCATCTAGATTAGCCAGTACTTGACAGATAGGAGAGAGACATGTGCCTAGGGGTGCCTGTGCCATGCCCAATAAAGACACTGTGTGGGGTGCTGAAATGCACAGGGATCCCACATTCTAGGTGCAATACTCTCCTATCTGTAAATAGAGAGCAGTGTGTGAGGGTGGGGTGGGAGGGGGGTTGAGAGTGGGGGGAAGGTGCTGAAGATCCTGCACCTTGGGGTGAGATGTAAATCTGGCCCTTACCTTAGGTAAGGATAACTCCCAGCCATCATCCATACCAGGGTGACCTTCTACACTGCTCTAACTTAATAACTGGAGAGATACGCTAAGGAAATCTACTGCAATAGCATTTAACTTTCCAAAGGGAGATTACGATAAAATGAGAGCAATGGTTAGGAAGAAACTGAAAGGAGCAGCTGCAAAGGTCAAGAGTTTACTTCAGGTAAAGACATTGTATAAAGATGCCATCTTGGAAGCCCAGACTAGATGTATTCTACGCAAAAGAAAAGGTGGAAGCAAGGCTAAATGACTACTGGCATGGTTATAAGGTAAGGTGAGAGAGGTTATTCTAGCCAAAGAACATCCTTCAAAACATGGAAAAGGAATCCAAATGAAGAAAACATTAAATAGCATAAGTGCTGGCAAGTTAGATGCAAAGCATTGATAAGGAAGGCAAAGACAGACTTTGAAAAGAAGCTTTCTGTGGAAGCAAAAACTTATAGTAAAAACTTTTTCAGGTACATTCAAAATAAAAAGCCTGCGAGGGAGTCAATTGAACCATTAGATGATTGAGGGGTAAAAGGGGCACTAAGGGATGACAAAGCCGTAATCAGAGAATGAATTCTTTGCTTCGGTCTTTACTGAGGAAGATGTAAGAGAAATACCCATGCCAGAAGTGATGTTTGAAGGTGATGATTCAGAGGAAATGAAACAAATTTCAGTGAACCTGGACAATGTACTTGCTATGGTTTTGAGGTGTTGGAGTGAATTCTTGGGTACTGCGGTGATGGCCACTCCCATGGGGAAGAGCCCCATGAGGAACCGCAGTACTAGGCTAGACTCGAGACATGCAAACACAGATTTGTCTTTTATTATACTGCTGAAAAGATACCACCAGAGGTGGCAGTAGTGAGGTGATCCAGTAGTAGCAGTCCAGGGGCCCTCGGCAGAGGAGACCCGTCTCACAATGGTAGATGTTAGCAGCACACGGTAGTATAGGGAGTTCCGGATGCAGGTTCTCAGTGCTGAGCTGTAGATGAGACAGACTGGTAAAGGTTAGATTACTCACTAACAGGCTGATACAGTAAAATTCGCTCTCCTGGCATGCGCACAGGCCACTATCCTGTGCATGTGATTCACTAAAAAAAAATAAAAAAATATTCAAATTAGGGCCCGCGGTAAAAAGAGGTGTCCCTAGCGCCTCTTTTTTGACAGGAGTATCAGACCCTTGCCTTAGTGGATTCTGGGGCAAGGGGAAATTTCATTTTGAAACGTCTAGTGGAACATTTGCGTCTAGTGGAACATTTGCGTCTAGTGGAACATTTGCGGAGCCCCACAACTATCATGACGTCTCCACTACTTTTGTCTTCCATCCATGGGGAGCCCTTACCGGGTGAAATAACCCTGCTCACAGAACCAGTGAACTTACGTACCGGTGCTCTTCATACAGAGACTATTTCCTTCTTTGTGCTAGAGAAGGCCATGCACCCCTTAGTACTTGGGCTACCGTGGCTGCAGAAACACATGCCACAATTCAACTGGGCCACTCTGGAGCTTTCACGATGGGGTCCATATTGCCATGACAAATGCCTGATGGACGTTTCTCTAATACCCTGCATGCCTACTACATTTCAGCTTATAAAACTTTGTACTTAGTTTCTACGTAAGAGCTCCTGTTATTGCAGTTTGAACTTCCCTCTGGTACGTTGCAATATATGTACACCTACTTTTGTATATCACTTTGGCTGTACCGCCGTATTAGGTCCTTCTTATTTGATACGTTTTTGCACTTTTGTCTTTTTATAAAATGACTAAACCTTGGTGCTTTTCATCCTATGCAGCCTGTGAGCTGCATAGGATGCGTCCCTAACATGATACCATGTTAGGGACGCACTAATTTGAAACCTGTTTAATATTTGACAAAATGAGTCTCTGATAATAAAATTATATTGCATAAACAGCAGCAATAAAGAATTATTTTACTTGAGTGGACATCAGCTTACCACCGCGCTTCCTTATATTCTAGTTTGATTTTTCAAATGTGGTTAACATTCCCGTTACTTTCTGCTAATAACGATGTTCAACCTTTATGTACGTTAGTTCTTTCCTTGGGAAAGATTAGTTCATTAAGGTCACTGAAATTATTATTAATTTCAAAAAAACAGTGGGAGGGGTGATATTTTGGGAATTCAAAGAGGGCTTGGTGTAAAGGCTGAGAATCATTGGCCTGGTCTGTGTAGTCTGTGCCACAGCTTGCACATGAAGACCATTTGTCAGTGACCACTGATAAAGCCACGTATTGACTCAAAAGAGTGAGCAGGACAAATTCTATGCCTTGGTGTTTCTGCTGTGGTGGAAAGCATGAGCTGAATTGAGAATTCATGCCAGTGCATGGACACCGAGCCTCGTCTTTGTAAGAAGCGAGGTCGTATTGAGTATGTCTGCTGTGAGCATAAAGTCCAAGATGTTAAGGAAGAAGGGAAAAAGAAGTGTGTGAGCAGCCACAGGCCTATTCTATGCATGCCATTGATTCAGCTGACGGATCAAAGCATCTATAAAACTGTACCATAATGATTCTGGAAAGAACACAATGCAAGGTGGAAATAGTCTCAAGAGTTGCTTTAACCGTTCTCTCACAGATAACATATCAAGAACTCTGGCTTCAACATCATCTGAAGTTACAACTGTCAACCATCCTGCTATGTGTCAACCAGAGTGCAGCATGAGCACTGCAGGATCTTGCATTGGGTTTGTGCAATTTGACACATAGCAGTTTGACAGGTCTACTGGCCCCAGACAGGCACCACATTATAAACACTCTCTGGAGAAACTAGCTTAGTTAAGCTCTGGAATTCATTGCCAGAGGACGTAGTTAAGGAAGTTAGTGTAGCTGGGTTTAAAAAAAGGTTTGGATAAGTTCCTGGAGGAGAAGTCTATAAACTGCTATTGATCAATAAGGAATAGCCACTGCTTGTTACCAGAATTAGTAGCTTGGGATCTTTTTAATGTTTGGATCCTAGCCAGGTACGTTTGACTTGGATTGGCCACTATTGGAGACAGGATATTGGACTTGATGGACCCTTGGTCTGACCCAGTATGGCATATCTTATGAGATGCGGTGACCAGAATTGCACACAGTATTCAAGGTGCGGTCTCACCATAGAGTGAAACAGAGCCATTATGACATTCTCTGTTTTATTTGCCATACTCTTCCTAGCATTTCCTAATATTCTGTTTGTTTTTTTGACAACCACAGCACACTGAGCGAAGTTTTCAATGTAATATCAACTATGATGCCTAGATCTTTTTCCTGGATAGTAACTCCTAAAATGGAACCTAACATCGTGTAACTACAGCATGGATTATTTTTCCGAATATGCATCACCTTACCCTTCACCACATTATATTTCATCTGCCATATGGACGCCCAATCTTCCAGTCTCGCAAGATCCTCCTGTAATTTATCACAATCCGCTTGTGATTTAACTACTCTGAATAGTTTTGTGTCATCTGCAAATCTGATCACCTCACTCGTCGTATTCCTTTCTAGATCATTTATAAATATATTGAAAAGCACCTGTCCAAGTTCAGATCCTTGAGGCACTCCACTGTTTTGCCTTTTTCCACTGTGAAAACTGACCATTTAATCCTACTCTCTGTTTCCTGTCTTTCAAACAGTTTGCAATACATGAAAGGATATCGCCTCCTATCCCTTGACTTTTTAGTTTTCTTAGAAGCCTCTCATGCGGGGACTTTGTTGAACGCCTTCTGAAAATCCAAATACACCACATTTACCAGTTCACCTTTGTCCACATGTTTATTCAGCGGTTCAAAAATATGAAGCAGATTTGTGAAGCAAGACTTCCCTTGGGTAAATCCATGCTGGCTGTGTCCCATTAAATGATGTCTATTTATATATTCTGTGATTTTATTCTTTCTATTAGTTTCCACAATTTTTCGCAGCACTGAAGTCAGGCTCACCGTTCTATAGTTTCCTGGATCACCTCTGGAGCCCTTTTTAAATATCAGGGTTACATTGACCACCTTCCAGTCTTCAGGTACAATGAATGATTTTAATGATAGGTTACAAACTACTTGTAATAGGTCTGAAATTTCATTTTTTAGTTCTTTCAGAACCCTGGGATGTATACTATCTGCTACCCTGGGATGTATACTATCTGCTAGTCTTCCATTTATCAATCTGGTCTACTACAACTTCCAGGTCTACCGTGATTTGGGTCAGTTCATGTGAATCATCATCCTTGAAAATCATCTCTGCAATGGGTATCTCCCCAACATCCTCCTCAGTAAACACCAAAGAAAGTCTTTCCACGATAGCCCTATCTTCCCTAAGTGCCCCGTTAACCCCTCGATCATCTAACGATCCAACTGGCTCCCTCGCAGGCTTCTTCCTTTGGATATATTTTAAAAAGTTATTATTTTGGACAACTTCTTTTCAAATTCTCTTTTAACCTGTCTTATCAAAGTTTTATATTTAACTTGCAAATGCTTAGGCTTTTTCCTATTTTCTTCAGATGGATCCTTCTTCCAATTTTTGAAGGAAGATCTTTTGGCTAAAATAGCCTCTTTCACCTCACCTTTTAACCATATCGGCAATCGTTTGGCCTTCTTCCACCTTTCTTGATGAATGGAATCATCTGGATTGCACTTCTAAGATGGTATTTATTTTTAACAATGTCCACGCCTGTTGTACATTCTTCTTTGTAGCTGCATCTTTCAGTTTTTCTAACTATTTTTTTCATTTTCTCAAAGGTTCCCTTTTCAACATTTAGTGCTAGTGTTGTGGACTATCTAGACAGTGGACCCTTAGGCCGGCCTGCGGGAGACCTGGGGTAGTTGGACTATGGTCTTGGGGCAGCAGGCCGGTAGGCAGACCAGGCTGATGTAGACAGTAGGCTTCACCCGGAAGCTGGTACTCCCCCGGGAGGAGCCCTTGGGAGTCCAGCCGCTTGGGACTCAGGAGGTTCACCCTGGAAGCCGGTGTCCCCCCGGGAGGAGCCCGTAGGAACCTGGCCGCTGGGACTTAGGTGATCTCTGGTCCGGATCTTGAGTAGGCTGGAGCTGAAGCGGATGAAGGTGGCCTGGCAGGAACTGCAGCAGGCCAAAGTCAGGCTGCGTGAAACCAGGCTGGAACTGCAGCGAGCTGAAGGCAGGCAGAGAGAAACCAGGCAGGAACTGTAGCAGGCTGAAGGCAGGCAGAGCGGGGCCAGGCAGGAAGCGGGACAGCTGCTGAAGCAGGCAAGAACTAAGAGGTTAGAAGTGCGAGCAAGTCACGTAGTAGACCAAGCAGGTAGGCAGGCAGGAACGGTGTGCGAGGGAGTCACACACCGGAGCTCAGGGCAACTGGGCACTGCAAGGGACCCGGTTGCAGGGCGTCGTAGTGGGGTCCGTGGGGAGTTTAAGACTGGGCGTCTGACGTCAGGAGCGGGGGCGGAGCGCGCGCTGCTGGGAAATGGGCTATATCAGCGCCGAGACAGCGCGCGCACGCGTGCCTAAGGAGCCCAGGGTAATGGCGTCTCCCCCGCGGAGACGCTCACGGAGCTGGTTCAGGCATCGAGTGGCCCAGCTGGAACTTTGAGGTAAGGGCCGGGACGCGAGGGTCGCGGAGCGGACCGCAACAGCTAGAGCTGTAAATTTACTTATTGTATCCCTTCCATGCATTAATTCAAAATTGATCATGTTTTGATCACTATTGCCAAGCGGCCAGGGCCATTTTTACCTCTCTCACCAAATCCTGCGCTTCACTAAGAATTAGATCTAAAATAGTTCCCTTTCTCATTGGTTCCTAAACCAATTGCTCCATAAAGCTGACATTTATTCTATCCATGAACTTTATTTCTCTAGCATGTCCTGATGTTACATTTACCCAGTCAATATTGGAGTAATTGAAATCTAAATGCAGAAGACGAAGCAACAACCATACACATAGGGGTAGACTAGTGCATTCCTATTCATATGACACTCTACCCGAAGGTCTGGGGGGTCATGGCCCATGTGGGCACTGTACTATGTGCAGGCATACGGAACATAGGGCCGGGTTTACGCATCCTTCTACCGGGCAACTATTTAAACTCCGTTCCACATCTGACTGTCTAACCAAAGGCGTGGTATATATTGTTAAATGTCCTTGTCCTCTACTCTATGTAGGTAAAACTACACGGATGTTAAAAACCCGCATGATTGAACATTGTTCGAACATCCGCCTACATAGAGTAGATGAACCCCTGGTCTCCCACTGGATCGATTGCGGCCACTCTATTTCTGATTTCAGCTTCACGGTTATTGAGGTGGTTCCTCGCCCGGCTCGGGGTGGTGACTTCTCAATGCTCCTCGGGCGCCGTGAGCAGAAGTGGATTTTTACACTAAATACAGTGGCTCCGCAAGGTCTGAACAAGGAGATTGAATGGCACCTGTTTTACTAGGTTGCCATGGGGACATCACCGGGACGGATCCGCTGACACCTGTTACCTTTCACAGTTCTCGCGTGAGTTGCCGCATTCGCGCCGTTTTCTATGTTTAAATAGCTGACACCTGTGAGAGCCTGCGCGCTCCGGGTATCTGTTTAAAGGTATGTACATGTTTGTTACGTTTGTTATTATGTAGCCACCAGTATCACCATTCTAATATAGATTTGTTTTTACATTTAGATTTGACTGTACCCTTTGTCCCCCCCGACGCAGCCTGGCGAAACACGGGTCCGTGTCATAAACATTCCTACTGTGTGATTTTGGAATCTATTAAAGTACATCACTAAATGGTGATTTAACATTTATCCTGCACCAGCGTTCTGTGTGAGTAATTGAAATCTCCCATTATTATTGCACTGCCGAATTGGTTAGCTTCCCTGATTTCTCTTAGTATTTCACTGTCCATCTTATCTTTTTGGCCAAGTGACACCTATCGCTATACTCTTTCCCAACACACATGAAGATTCTATTATGCATTTAGTCTCTTTTAGGTGTTGTGTTTGTGGCATTAATGTGGACCCTTGGTTGCAATGGAGATGACTCCACCCACAGGGAGGGGCCCCGTGGGGAACCACTGCGATAGGCTGAACTCAGATAACAGACACAGTATGGATAGAGGCTTTATTGTACTGCTGTAGATAGATGGTATTGCAGGAAGTTAAGGCACTGATCCAAGAAGTGCCAGTACGCTCAACAAGCTCAGATGTGAAGTCTCACCCAGATGTTTCACGAGAGGTGGAAGCCCGCAGTGCGGGTAACTTCGCAGCTGGTGGGTGGAGCTGGAGCACCGGATCATAAAGGTACTCACTGGAATGATGGCGGCTTCCTGATGGTGGAAAGTTGGGACCAAAGGTCCATGGTGCAGGATATAATGGCTGGTAGGCCCTCGAGGAGCGAGTATCCAATATCCTGAAATGTAGAAGAGAGAGAGAAAGACCCCCGAGGAGCGGTTGTCTAGTTAGAGAGGACTCCAAAGGGTAGTTGGAAGCGAGAGACCCCCGAGGAGCGGGTATCTTGTGCTTCTACTGGAGCGAGGCCCTTGGAGTGAAGCAGCGTCTAAGCGAGCAGTTTAGAGAGGTCAGAGTAGCTTAAACCAAAGTCCTTGCTAACTCAGGGTGGTAGCGGAAGCGGAGGCTAGATATACCCGTCATGTGGTGGGGCCACCCCCGAGGTTCTCTCCATGATGTGTATTTGAACGTAGGAGATGTGCATGCTCGCACCCTAGGAGGCCACAAGAGTGAACATAGCGGATAAGGACGTCCATGCTGGTCTGGAAACGCCGAGATCCTTGGCACTCGGCACTGGAGGCAGCCATCTTGCCCAAAGAGAGAGAGGAAGGGGAGAAAAAGAGATAAAGCAGAGCGGTCGCAGCCATCTGCGACCGACGGAAGCAACATTAGGATTTTTATCCTATTGAACTCTATGCCATCCCGGACTTAACGTGCCACCCTCCCCACCAAGTTGCTGCTCTCTATCATTGAAATATAATTTGTACCCTGGTATGGCACTATTCCCGATGACGGGAATAGTGCCCGTCATCGCCTGGGCGGCGAATCCCCGGCCCGGGGATTCGCCGCCCAGGCTGGCCCAGGAGATACCACATGGTCTGCCGAGTGCGGCTCTGTCACAGCCGCGCTCGGCAGACCACGTGACTAGAGCGACCAGCCCACCGGGGGATGCCCGATCCCCCAATAGGCCAATCCGCCCCTGCCATTGGTTCTCGTCCTTCTGAGATACCAATTAAGTCTATCTCATCATTCACTACTATATACTCTAACTCTCCCATCTTACTTCTTAGACTTCTGGCATTGGCATACAGACATTTCAAAGTGTGTTTTTTGTTTGTATTAATAACCTGCTTTTCAGTTGACAAGGATAATTTGGAAATCTTTAGCTCAGGTGATTCTTTACTTATAGGCACATGGACTAGTTATGTTTTTAGTTGATCCTCTCTTTGGGATGCTCTATCTCTCCTGCTTCATTAGTATCCTTCGAAGATACATCCCTCCGAACCATGCACTGCTGAGCGACTGTCAGCTTTCTCCTTTGTTCTAGTTTAAAAGCTGCTCTAGCAGCCTGATTCCACTCTGATTAAGATGGAGCCCATCCTTTTGGAAAAAGACTTCCCTTTCCCCAAAACGTTCCCCAGTTCCTTACAAAACTGAATCCCTCTTCCTTGCACCATTATCTCATCCACACTAGAGATGTGAATCGTGTCCTCGATCGTCTTAACGATTGATTTCGGCTGGGAGGGGGAGGGAATCGTATTGTTGCCGTTTGGGTGTGTAAACTATCGTGAAAATCGTTAAAATCGTGAGCCGACACACTAAAACCCCCTAAAACCCACCCCCGACCCTTTAAATTAAATCCCCCACCCTCCCGAACCCCCCCAAATGCTTTAAATAACCTGGGGATCCAGCGGTGGTCCAGAACGGCGGCGGTCCGGAACGGCCCCCTCAATTGAATCCTGTTGTCTTCAGCCGGCGCCATTTTGCAAAATGGCCGCCGCAAAATGGCGGCGGCCATAGACAAAAACAATTCGACGCAGGAGGTCGTTCCAGACCCCCGCTGGACTTTTGGCAAGTCTTGTGGGGGTCAGGAGGCCCCCCCAAGCTGGCCAAAAGTTCCTGGGAGTCCAGCGGGGTTCAGGAAGCGATTTCTTGCCGCGAATCGTTTTCCGTATGGAAAATGGCACCGGCAGGAGATCGACTGCAGGAGGTCGTTCAGCGGCGGTCCGGAACCCCCGCTGAACGACCTCCTGCAGTCGATCTCCTGCCGGCGCCATTTTCCGTACGGAAAACGATTCGCGGCAAGAAATCGCTTCCTGAACCCCCGCTGGACTCCCAGGAACTTTTGGCCAGCTTGGGGGGGGCCTCCTGACCCCCACAAGACTTGCCAAAAGTCCAGCGGGGGGCCGGAACGACCTCCTGCGTCGAATCCTTTTTGTCTATGGCCGCCCGCCATTTTGCGGCGGCCATTTTGCAAAATGGCGCCGGCTGAAGACAACAGGATTCAATTGAGGGGGCCGTTCCGGACCGCCGCCGTTCTGGACCACCGCTGGATCCCCAGGTTATTTAAAGCATTGGGGGGGGGGGGTTCGGGAGGGGGGGGGATTTAATTTAAAGGGTCGGGGGGGGGTTTTAGGGGGTTTTAGTGTGCCGGTTTTCCTGCCCTCCCCCTTCCCCCGATTTACGATTTTTTAACGATAAATCGGGGAAATTGGTATTGTATCGTGGCCCTAACGATTTTTGACGATTTAAAATATATCGGACGATATTTTAAATCGTCAAAAAACGATTCACATCCCTAATCCACACATTGAGACTCCAGAGCTCTGCCTGCCTCTGGAGACCTGTGAATGGAACAGGGAGCATTTCAGAGAATACTACCCTAGGTTCTGGATTTCAGCTTTCTACCTAAGAGCCTAAATTTGGCTTCCAGAATCTCCCTCCTATATTTTCCTATATCGTTGGTACCACATGAACCACGACATCCAGCTCCTGCCAAGCACTGTATAAAATCTTTTCTAGGTGATGCATGAGGTCCACCACCTTTGCACCAGGCAGGTATGTTACCAGGTGAACCTCATGCCCAACAGCCACTTAGTTCTCTACATTCCTAATACTTGAATCACCAACTATGATGGCTGACCTAACTTTTCCCCTCCTGGGTATTAGGTCCTTGCTACAGGATCACTTCCTGCTGTACCACATTGATGCTCTCTGACCATGAGACCATCCTTCTCCAAGGCAGCACCAGGGCTGCCAGATTGCAGTTGGGACTTGGCTACTATGTCCCTGAAGGTCTCATCTATATACCTCTCTGTCTGCCTCAGCCCCTCCAGGTCTTTCACTTTAGCCTCCAGAGATTGGACTCATTCTCTGAGAGCCAGAAGCTCTTTGTGTTGTGCCTGTCGGTTGCAGACGGCTGCGACTTCTCATGTTCACCTCTTTTTTCCCTGCACCATCAATCATGGGAAGAATGGTGGACTCTGCCAACCAACACCGACCTTCCCAGGTCTCCGGGATCCTGTGAGCACTGCGGACCGCCATCTTACTTCTGGAATCACCTAGGCACGCGCATGCAGGGCCTCCTTATGTATACGTCATGGTGGGAACCTCGAGGGCATCCCCTCCTGATGATGTCAACCCGCTGGTATACTTAAGCTGACCAGCCCACTGCTAAGACGAGTTAGCAAAGAGTTCTCTCGCTGTTAAATCCGCTCCATTCCTGGATCTTCTGTTCCAGTATCTCCTTCTGGAATTCGGATGCTCTGGGTAACCGCTCCACGGGGGCCCTTCCGTGTCTTGGCTATCCACTCCTTGAAGGGCCTTCCTGCTTTGGACTTCGCCTGACCTGCTCCTCGGGTATCTCGCTCTCCTGGAGCTTCCTTGTGAGTACCTTCTTCAGTTTCCTATGATACCAACTTGATGAAGTCTCCATGGTGTACCCCGTGCCTCGGGCCACTACCGTTCTTCAGCATTATCGCTTCTACATATCCTGAGCGGCAGAGTGCTTCTACTCAGGATCCTCTACTTGGTTCCTGTATCTCAAACCTCATCTACTTCGTCACCTACAGTACAGTCATCCTTGGCATACCCCGCGCTGCGGGCCACTACCAGATCTGCACTTTGAGATATCTCCACCAGCCTGCAGGAACCTCCTGGTGTACCCTGCGCTGTGGGTCACTACCGGACCTTCTCATCTGCAGTACCAACCTGGGTATATCTTTTTCTCAAGAATTGTGTTTGTTGCATTTCCCGCTCCTCGGGCTATGCCTTATCTTTTTCTCTAATAAAGTCTCTCTCACAGCTGTGTCCTATGTCGCTGAGACCATGCCCACCGAAGGTGAGGCTCACAGGGCTCCTCATTGTGGGCGGAGACATCTCTCATCTCGGCCCGAGGTTCACAATTTCCTACAAAACCATAACACTTTGCACTGCGTACACACATATAATCTCTCACTGGTGAGTAAAAAATCATAATTGTGACATTTGAAGCAGAAGACTAGAAGGTCTCCCTCTTGCTGCTGGATTGTTGCCTTCACCTTAATTTTGTTGAGTTCTTAGTTAAGTTTGGGTTGCTATTAATCTGGTAGTGACCTGCAGCAAGATAATTAAACTCTTGGTAAGGCCTGGGGCCATCTTGTGTTTTAGATAAAAGACTGATTGATTTTTAATGGAAAAGTGTCTTCTGCCTATAAATCAAAGGATGATCTAAGGGTAGGTGGGAGAGGGACATGAGGGAGGGAAAGTCAATTACACACAAACTTTAAGCTATTTCCTACCTTTTGATGTGCTTTTTATAACAAACATACACACACACACACACACACACTAAAGAATATACCCCAATAGTTTACCCTTCTCCAAAGCTTTTTAAGTTATAAAATTCCCCAAAGCAATACTTACCACTCCTCTTCAGCCATCAGCAAGATGATCCTCTCTTCTTAGTGTTCCCACTGGATTGTGGGTTACTGAGCTCTTCCCCCGCATTATATCTTGTGCTTCTAAGGCAAGTTAGTAAAAAAAACAATCCCTTTGGTGATTTAAACTCCAGTTAGTTAGCCTGAGTGATTCAATGCTATTCTGTTTAACAAATGCTGGCACCTACTCAAATCAGTCACACTACTCTAACACATTTTCAAGGTGAGTAACTGACCTTTTTTCAACATTTTTACTCAGGTATACACAACTGTAAGCTATATACCTACTTTTTGGCTTGCTTTTTATAACAAATACACAAACTCTAAGTTATTGCCTACCTTTTGGCTTGCTTTTTATAACAAGCACACAAACTCTAAGCTATTTCCTACCATTTGGCTTGCTTTTCTTTTATAACACACACATACTAAAGAATATACCCCAATAGTTTACCTCTCCCCAAAATTTTTTTAAGTTCTAAAATTTCCCAAAGCAATACTTACCACTCCTCTTCAGCCACCAGCAAGATGATCCTCTCCTCTTAGTGCTCCCACAATCTATAATCAGGTGGCTTGCTGGATCGGAGGCAGCATGGATTCACCAGGGGAAGGTCCTGTCAGGCTAATCTTATTGATTTTTTTGATTTGGTGACTAGAGAATTGGATCAAGGAAGAGAGTTCAATGTGATCTACTTGGATTTCAGAAAAACTTTAAAAAAGGATAGAGTCAGGGTGGAGGCGATCCAGAGAAAGGCAACCAAAATGATGTAGAGTCTGTATTGGATAACTTATGAAGAGAGACTGAAGGATCTAAATATGTATACTCTGGAAGAGAAGAGGTGCAGGGGAGATATGATATAGACCTTCAGATATCTGAAAGGTTTTAACGATGTACTAACTTCAAACCTTTTCTATCGGAAAGGAGACAGTAGACCTAGGGCATCATGAAATGAAACTCCAGGGGGGACAACTCAGAACCAATGTCAGGAAATATTTCTTCATGGAGAGGGTAGTGGATTCTTGGAATGTCCTTTGGAGGAGGTGGCGAAGAAGAAAACAGACAACAAATTCAAAGGAGCATGGGATAAACACTGGGATCCCTAAAGGCTAGAGGGCAGAAATGAAGAAGAGGGTGCATGGGGGTAACATGCACGAAGCGGCAGTTGCTACCTTTAACAGAAGACATGGGGATCATTACACTTAATCAATAGTCTTGCTATAATTGCAACATCGATCCCTGATTTGACAGCATGGGGGGGGGGGGGGGAGGGAACTGAATAAGGACAATAACAAACATGCGCCCTGACTTTTACAGTCTGAGGTACTAACATGTAGATGAAAGGGAAACAGCTTCTATGGCCAAGTTCCAAAGCAAAGAACATCAAGCAGTATTATCTGAATTATCAAGAAGGCTCTTCACCCATTAAAAATGTTGTTAACAGTAACTTATGGGTTTGACAGTTGCTTGGATTTGATTGATTGTAAATATTACTACCCTTATCATAAGGCTTGGGGGTAACTGCATGGAGCGGCAGTTACTACCCTTGAGAGAAATATGGGTGTATTCTGCCGGAACGGCAGGTACTACTATAAGAAGCTTGCAGGACAGACTGGATGGGCCATCTGGACTTTTTCTGCCATTATCACTATGTATAGTTCTGAACAGGGATTGGCCTCAGTAGCTGTGAAAACTCTACGTACCTTTGCTAATGTGGGTAGCACCCACCAGCTTTAATTTTCAACTTGCATTGCCATGGTTTATGTCTGTGTGGGATTTGTTGCACACCCAGAAACAATAGCTTTGTTTGAATTCCATTTTTGTAATCAATTTTGTTTGCTTATTGGGAATCAATGGTCTTATTCCATAAAGATTGTTTCAGTACTCACAGAATAGAAAAAAATTCCTTTTGCTGTAATGCCATATTAATTATCTCATGTTCCTTGCCTGTTAAAGCATAGGCTTTCAAACCTGGGATTTCAAATGAGAACAAAAAGTCAAAGAAATCCACTCATTGCAAGAATGACTAATTACTAAGGGGTGCATATTCAAAAGCCATTTAGACGGATAATGGGAAAGTTATCTGTCTAAATGGCTTAGCCATGTTTTGAAAATGCTTACCTGGCATTATCCAGCTAGAATTTAGCCGGGTAAGTCAGGGGTGTTCCTGGGGTGGGAGGTAGGCATTCCGGGGAGGAGGTGAGTTAGTTGGCTAAGCTAACTGGCTATCTCCGATATTAACCCTATATTAACCAGCTATATTAACCTTATATTAACCGGCTAACTCTAGACATGCCATAGGGCGGGTCTAAAATTAGCCAGATACCACATATCCAGTTAACTTTAACTTAACTGGGTATAATCAGCGGGTGGCTGCACTGTTCAGTATCCTGGATAAGTTAGCCGGAAATGGGTGTCCAGCTAACTTAACTAGCCGCCTAGTGGCTGAATATTTATCTCCTAGTTCTTAAACACATGATTCTGATTTTAAAAAATGTTAATTTCTTATTTTTGAGTATTTGGGCACTGTAAGAATAATTGATTTAAATTTAGAGAAATATAAATAGAATGGTTAATTACCTCTTGTATATTTATATGTGTACACGATATGCTGGACATGTATGTAGGATCAATATCCATCAAATAAAAGTCTTTATTTGAGCAGCTGTTAAATAAACTTCCATTAACTATATTTCAGCAAGCATTGACTACATTTATTTGTTGTTTTGGAATATTTGTCATTGTTCTAGAATTAGAATGCAGCACACTAACGCAACAGAGACGCAATAACCATTTCCAGACGAATTTGATTTACGTCAAAAAGTTAGCTGGTCAATGACATCACAAAGGAATTTGTGCACAGTGGCCCGTCATAGCGGGACTGATGTGCCTCGAAAGCTCATATGTTCCAGCATCTTTGGATTAATTTTGCATTGGTCCCATAAAAGATATCACAGCCCACAAAGTAATCCGGGTCTCTCCAGGAGCAAGACAGTCACGCGAGCACTACACTGTAAATAAGTCAGCCAATTATTATTACCAGATGTGGCTGTTTTTATCTTTACCGACCTTGGAAGGATCTATGCGTGAGGCAATCGTGCTGGGAAGTTCAGGAAATCCAAAACATGTCTCCTGCGTGATGAGTGTCTTGAAAACCAGACTTGTCATGTGATGACCGCCAGGACAAGGTTGGGAAACAGTGCCTTAGGCAGCGTGGCATCCACCCTGGCCTGAGACATAGTGAAGCAAGGGCAACTCTGGTTATAATGTTCCCGGCAGAAAGAATGGTCGGCAGCCTGGAGCAAATGATGTCATACATGCACGTGAGAAATGTACTGCTTAACAAGCTATTGATAACACAGGAACAGAGCGCGTACCCAATTAATTAAAATGAAAATGGTTGGGATTGTTTATAAATACCGTGTAAAGTAAATGGAGGCAAAAAAACCCCATCAAATATACCGGGAAAATAATCCTCAACAACTCCTCCACAGGGGAGGTTAAAGAAAGGTTAACCACTCGTCCTATAAAAGGAAATGCCATCATCTTAATCCTAAAACTGCGTAAAGAAAAGCCCAATAAAGCAAGTTATGGGAAATAGTAAATCAAGGCAATCCAAATTCCCACCAAAGTTAATTTGAAACGTCACTTGCATTCATTAAGAAAGGGTTTGTTGGACCTTTTAAATGCCAGGGATTAAGTTAATAAGAAATCCTTAGACTGTTTAGTTTAGATGTTCCCTTTTAATAATTTTTGTTCTTTTTTCTATTTCCAATAAAATTTTAAGTCAAACAATGGTGCCAATAATAACGTGAGTGATACTCAGCTATGTGTGGCCAGTTCTTTTGATGACCCTGACACAGTACCGGGTTTCGAATTCTTCTGCATCGGGGGGCAATCCCACAATTCATATATCAGTAAAGCACCTCCGTGAGCACGACCTGCAGCTTGAGCAGTCCCATGACGGATCGTGTTCACGGAGGTGCTTACTGATACATGAATTGTGGGATTGTCCCCTGATGCAGAAGAATTGGAAACACGGTACCGTGTCGGGGTCGTCAAAGGAACTGGCCACATGCAACTAAGTTTCACTCACATTGTTTGGCTTAAAAGTCTATTGCAAATAGAAAAAAAGAATAAAACTAATTAAAAAGGATCATTTTAACTAAATCTTAGTCCTAATCATTCTTTTGTTACAAGTGCTTTTTCCATTATTACATATCCATCGTTATGTTTATTAATCATTCAGAACCCGCATTTTATCCAGCGCATGAAACTGTACTTCCAACATGGAGGAGGCCTGCAGTGGATGAAAACCATCCCATTGTAAGAAACTTTCTACATAGGGGAAAAGTGTTCCACTGTTAGAAACATGCAATGCAGGAAATAGTTCAATGATGCACAAGAACCAAACCTTTTCCGATGGAAAGGAAGCTGAACAACAGAGGGTCGCGACATGGAACTCCAAGGACGAAGCTCGCGGGAACAGCATCGGGAAAGAATTCTTCACGGAAAGAGTGGTGCATGCATGGAGTGCCCTCCTGGAAGAGGTGGTGAGGAGAAGCCCAGCAACGAAATTCAAAAGGGCGAGCGATAAACACCGTGGATCCCTAGTGGCTAGAGGGTGTGAGTAAAGAAAAAGGGTTAACTTTAACTTACGATGTAATATTTCTGAATGGGGGGGGTAACCTGCGGGAGCGGCAGTTACTACCCAAGCAACTTGTTGGGCAAACTGGATGGACCATTTGGGTCTTTGTCTACCATCGTCTACTAAGTTACAATGTGATACAGTCTCCCATAAAACATATTTCATAGGCACTCTGTATCTTCTCTCCCCATTCCCTATGGTGGTTTGTTGAATATTTCAATTCCATGCTCATTTCTTGTTTATTCTAAAGGGCAGGTTTATGTGACTTTGTTAGTCTTCAAGCTGGCGCCCTCAGTGGGCCACATTTATTTTAAAAGCTTTGCTTTCCCCCAATGATGCCATCTTTGCTGCCGTTGTCCTAGCGTGTTATTTAAACGCGTGTGGCACGGATGCTGCCTCTCACATTTACCCATTTACCAGTGGGAGTTAACATAAGTCATCCGTGCACAATTGCTGACTTGGGAATGTCTCAGGGTTGCCACTCCCATTTAGTCTTCGTCAGCAGCGCTGAACCCTCATGCACCCAGGCAGAACCATCACGCCACATTCACCCGACAAGAGTGCGGCACAGCCCCCTTTCGTGCTGCTTAAGTCTGCATTTCCAGACTCCTTTTGCTGTCAGAAAGGATTGGTGCGGCCTTGCTTGCTGTAGAAACGTGTAAGCTACTCCACGCCTACCATAGCCTCAGTCAGCACCTGCGGTATCGGGTTCTTGTCGAGGTCCACACCTGAGAGACAGTCCCAGGACACAAGCATTTGTCAGTGCCTCATGCAGCCTTACTTGCAAAACGCCTATCCAGTTTCACTCTTTAATTTCTCCTTGTTCTTTGTATTGTCCTTTGGGTTTGTTTGTTTTTTTTTCCATGTGCATCTGGGAATCACATGGGATGACATTAAAACCACTGAATTCCATATCTCTCTTTATAAAGGCCAAGCCCTTCTGAACTTTTATTTGTGGCAGACAGTTGCCTCCTAAGTGCGTAGGGAGCACATCTGACCTTAATTGCATTCTTACTTGATGTAATACCATAGGAATAAATTGGTTCCACCTCATTCATCTTTTTCCCATAAGCGCCACGCACATGTCCCATTCTTTGGTGATCCTTGCTTTTCGCCATAGCTTCTGCTTATTGCAGAACTCCAGGCCCGAGATAGGGAATGTCCACAAGCACACAACTCTCAGGCTGCACCTTTCCTGTTCATTAGTAGATGGAGAAATACTACAGAGTCCCATGGCACTATAAAAATTCTCTTTTTACATAATTCTTAAATCGCTTGGATTTCCAAACCCCAGCCTTCACGATTTCCACCCTCTGTCATGCCCAGCATGCCTGCTGTGGTTGCCACCTCAATCTGAAAGGAATGTGTCACATCCATCTGGTTTCCCCTCCGCTACGTCCTTGAGATACTTTTCCAAAATCCTACAAAATTGGGACTTGGACACTTGGCTCCTCACTACAGAGCTTCTACTGTAATTACTTGATAGATGTGGCTGCATTTTCCTCTGTTACTACTATTTATTTCAATAGCGCAACTAGACGTATGCAGCGCTGTACAAATACACATTAAAAAAACAGTCCCTTCTTCATAGAGCTTACAATCTAGTCAAGACCAACATACAGCACAATATTGTGGTGGTCAGGATTAGCTCACCACTAAATTCACACATAGGAGGAGCTTTCAGAACCATTAAGCACTAGCATTTCTACCGGAATGAAACAGAAATCTGAATTTAAAATGGGGTTACTAATGATACTGTATATTTTCTTTTAAATGTCATTTTTTATAGTAGTACTCCTTTTTAAAATAAATATGTTATTGGGTTTTGACAGAAGATTCATGCTTTCATCCTGTGTTTGGATTCTTAGCTTTTGGGAGCAGACACATTGCAGGAGAATTCCTTTGTACTGAGTTATATACCAAGTACTATGTAAATAGTACTATTGTGTAAATGCAAACCTTTTGGCCTAGCTCCTGCTATCAGTACTTGGCCTCTATGTGTACAGTGCTGAATACCTGCAACGGACAGCATAAGAAAGGAATGCATTTTGCCCACTGCTCACAATCACCCTTTGCTTTTCAGGTTGAGGGTAGATTGATGCAGCAGGTTGTGAACTTTGACTCACTTGCCTAACACGTCCTTGGGCCTATATCACTGCCCTCTCAGCTGGCGCAATTATTTTGCTTATTTTAAATGCTCCAAAACCAAAATGATAAAGGCTGCTTGGAATAGCAGTATCTGGAATTCAGTAGATAATAGCTCATCTATGGGGCCAATGTATCATAGTTTGTTCAGATGTTGGGACATCTTTAATTCTTTTTGGAAAAGTATCACATATGGATTTTGCACTGACAAGTTTTGTTTTTTTTTTAAAAGACAAAATATGGGACATCAAGGGCACATGATGATGGTCAGGGCATGAAGACAAAGGTTTGAAAAGTTCCTTTGACTGATCCATTTTGTTATGGTCACAGGCTGCGGCGGTCCGCGGCCGAGACTGACCGTCATGGCCGCCGGTCACGGCAGACCGTGACCGGGACAAGTGCCTACCCGCGGGGTTCGACAATCCCCCAGGCTCCGGCAAGCACGGGCAGTCCTCCTCCACACTTTCTTCACGGCCGTTGCCACTGATGGCGTCCAGCCGCATGGCTCCTCTTCGTCTAGGTTGGCTCCGCCCCCCTCTGGGGATGACTAGGGCTGCGTGCGCGGCTGTCTGCTAAATTTAAAGGAACCATGACAGGAAGTTGTCATGGTTCCTCCTTTGGACTCCTTCCTGTTTCTGGCTATGTAAGGCAAGGTCTGCTCCTCAGACCTTGCCTTGGTATTGAGGCTCTGGAGGGAGCTTGCCTGTGCTCCGTGTTCCTGGTTCCGTTCCGCTCCACGTCCCGCTCCTGCTTTCTGTTGGACTGACTTCTTGGCTTTGACCTTTAGACCGGCTGTGGTGATCTTCTTGACTCGATCCTGGACTGGCTTCGGACTTTTCTCCTGACTCGCTTCTGGACCAGCCTACGACCCTTCTCTGGACTTCGACCCTGGGACTGGCTCTTGATTATCCTTCGACTCCCACTCCTGGACTGTCTACGACCTGTTGGAGGCGCCAGCCGTCTGGAATCCACGACCTGCAGGAGGAGCCTGCATCCAGACCTACAAGCAGTCTTCGGTGAGTCTCCTAAGTCCCAGCGGCCGGGTTCCTACAGGCTCCTCCTGGGGGAATCACGAGCCTCCAGGGTGAAGTCTTCATTCAACATCTGCATCTTCAGGCCTTGCCCAGTGACGGTAGAGACCTAAAAGGGTTGAACCCTTTTGGGGTAGTGCTAACTCTACCTCAAAACAGAGGTCCACTTCCAGGACCATAACACATTTGATGCCCTTTCAGACACAAAGTTTACCTTAATGGTTTGTATTGAATAGTTTTGCATATGGCATTCTCGATGTATGAAACAATAAGTATTAAGTAATATTAACATATGCCAAATATGTTTGTTGCTACTACTAGTGGGTAGTACTGCTTACCCTTTTTTTTTTATACATATGGTAATATTTACAGATTGTACCATTCCAAAATTTTGGAGTAAAAGCAAATATTCTGTTGTCACTCTTGGCCTGAAGGCCCTTACGCTCTCTCCCCTCAGTGAGAGAAAATTTGTGGAAAACATTTCTAGTAATTATATAGATCAGAAAATATAACACAACTCATTAGCAAAAGCCATTATGGTGGGTGGCTAAAGTCTGTATAAAGTGAGATGCACTTCCCACTGACTTCACAACCGGCATAGGTAAGCAGACCTGAAAAATGTATATTTATCACCCACTGATGGGACACCGGGGCAGAAAGTGGACACTGTAACTATATACATAGAGAAGGTCCAAAAAACAAACCGGAAACTGATCCAATATTGCAATAGCGACCAAGACAAGAGGATCAGTGAACACCAGGAGTTCTTTATTCTGCACAAAACATCATGTTTTGTGCAGAATAAAACATCATGTTTTGTGCAGAATAAAGAACTCCTGGTGTTCACTGATCCTCTTGTCTTGGTCGCTACTGTATACATAGAACCAGCAAGGACCCTCAGATCATCCTTCCAGAACTTATCTGTTCCATCATTCAAGCAGGTTCGGCTGGACGAATTTCAAAAGAAGCTTCTTTATGTACAAGGCCCTCAGCTTTGGAACCTGTTAACTGAGTAGTTCACAGATGAACCACCTTTATTGAAATTCAAGAAAATATTAAAGGGACATTTATTTAAACAAGCCTTTGATATTGAATCTTTATTTAGCTCACTGTCAAGTCAAGAAACCTCTTAGTTTTTATACTTAATGAGGCATAGTACTATTAATACTTTTTTATTTTAGTCTTTTCTAATTTTTAGCTGTCTTTCACGTCCTGTTGGTCCATGTGTTTTTATTACTGTAATTATTTCAATTTGTTTTATTGTTTTACCTTTTATGACTATTTACTTATTTTTACTTGGTTTTATGGTTGTTAATATTTGTAAACCACTTAGACATTTTGATTGGCGGTATAGAAAACTAAAAATGTAAATAAATACAATAAACCATTACACAACATTTCTCTTGAGTGAAGGAAAATACAAAATTACTTTGAAATGCAGCTAAAAAAGTTCTGATCACTATCAGAATTTTGGTGTCTTACCTCAAAATTCATAATATAAAATATGTTAGTTAGGAATGATTGTTTGCTCTTTTGCATGACTAGGAGATATGCAGTAAAATCATTTTTAAATATACCAATTAGGAAAGAAAGGCTGTCACATCTGCAAGAAAAGGAGATGTGCAGTAAAAATTACATTTTATATATGCCAAGGGCTATGAGTTCAAATCAAACCCACACCCACCAACAACACACAGGTACCAGTACAGTAATTACCTTCCACCACATTTTGAATAATTGTCCCTGTTACAAATTTCTTAGAACTCCATGCATCCAGTTCCCAGGATGGAAGCATTACCCTTACTTTTATTAATCTTGAATAAATGCCTGGATGCCACTTTTCCATTACTATTCTATGTTTTAATCAGAGACCCTTTTAGTTCTCAGTAGCTTCCTTGGCTTGGAAATTCTGATTATTGCAGCTCCTCTGGTTAGTCACCTGGGTGGTGAAGAACCTCTCAGAATTGATTAAGTACATAAAAAGGCTCACAGGTAACATTCACATGTGCTGCTTTTAGATTCCATCTTGAAAAGTCAAATATATATTTGCAGGGCTTCACCCAAGTGTTTGGCTTTGCAACCTGTAAAGAATGATGAGCTACATAGCAATGGTGCCATGAATCAGGTCTGGGCAGTGAATAAAGCAATCGTTAGACAAAGAAGAAGCAAAGAAAACATAAAAATGTTGAACTGGAACATAGTTTTATACTTTTTTTTCCCTTTTTTACATTTTTTTCTGTTCAACATCACAAAACTTATATTTTATTTTTTTGAAACTTAAACATTAAAGTTCTTAACTTCAAAAGTCCTTAAGAGGCTTTAGTTTCAGCTCCTTGTCAGGAAACAAAAATCAATCTTCTTATCTTCTTGACCTCTTCTTCACTGGTCAGATCATCAACTTCTTAGAACAAGAAATCAATTAGAGGTAGCTAAGTCCATTCTCAGAAACCTAAAAAAAAAAAAAAAAAAGCCAAAACATGACAAATATGCAAAGAGCAAAGGCAAAGCATTGTCCTTTTGTATTTTTCTTTTTCTTCATGAACATAAAACTTGCAGCAAACTTGGGTCCAACAGATCACACACTGTAGGCCCCCCCCCCTCTCTCCAGAGATCAATGGGGGTCCTCTCCATTAGCATTTGTTGGCAGCTGAGGTCTCCGCTGCTCCTGCCCAGGCCACGGGAACGCATGGCTTGCTGGTGTGCAGGGATGGGAAATAAAGTTGGCTGGTGCACCAGGGAGAAGGGCTACCGCGATGGTATGGGGGCCCCCAAAAATGCAGGTCCTAGGATAGTTGCCACGATTCCTTTTCCCTACAGAAACCTGAAAGTAATAGAAGGTGAAGTTCTTTTTGTGTACTTTTTTTTACATATGCAATTAAAATCAAGCATAGCATTCAAAAAAAACTGCGGAATTACAAAGGCAAACAATCAAATACAGCATTCAGAGAAATCAGTGTGACCGCAGAAAAAAAACAAAACCCCGACATCAGCTGACGTTTCGGTTTCCCGGCATCAGGGGGACTTATCTGACAGCGTGGAGTTCTTCTGTAGAAATGAAACGCTCTATTCGGATCACTTGATCTCTGATAAAATGTGAAGAGTGGCAAAGAACCGACCCCCATCCCGTCGCTATATTTAAAAGATGGTGCTGCCTTTAAAATGGAGCATCAAACGTTTGATGCCACATCCTACAAGAAAATAAGCTTTATTAGCACGAACAACACAGCAGATGGAGACAAGTATCATCTGCCTATAAGATGGAAATGAAAAACATTTAACAACAGGGAAGAAATTAGAGAAAAATGGTCAGGTCCATCTCAGAGTTCAATCCCACAGGTGCTAATGTTTGCAAACGATAAATCAATTTTTGTTCTAATTGTAGTAGGGGATGGGAAAAGTCATCACCTCGCCAGTGTGGAGTTAATTGAGCCAAACACAAAACTGAAGATCTTCAAAAATATGTCCCATCTTTCAACAGTGTTCCACCAACAGTGCAGACCTCCGATTATGTTTTAAACAGCTGCAATGTTCTATCATATGGGTACTGATCGTGTGGGTAGTTTTGCCCACATATAATTTATCATATGGGCATTTGATGACATATATGACCCCCTTGGATTGGCAATTCAATGTCTGATGGAGATGAATGACCCGGTGTAAGTATGAAAACTGAAGGGTAGCTGTATTCATCGAGATCGAGCACACTGAGCAGTGACAAGTGGTATGTTCAGGTGTAGAGCTGGTAGGTCTCAAAGATTCCCGTTGAAAGTCAGAATGAACCAGGCGATCACGTAGATTTTTCCCCCGTGTGAAGGCAAATCGCGGGGGATCTCAAAATGTTGGATAAAGCTGTAATAAATGCCAGTATTTCCGAATCGTTTTACAAGCGATGCCAACCCCCGGGAAATAGGGGAGTACACAGGTTATAGAATCTGAAGAGTTATTTTGTCGGGGGGCTAAAAGCCATTCCCTACGGGAAAACCTAGCACACAGATAAGCTTTCTTTATGAAAGACCATGGATAGCCCTGAAATATAAACTGTGTGGTCAAAATAGCAGCTTAAGTTTTGAACTCTTCTAGGCTGGAGCAGATTCGCCAGAGTTGAAAAAATTGTCCCACTGGTAGATTGTTCCTCAAACTTAACAGATGGGCACTTGTATAATGTAAATAAGAATTGGTATCAGTGGGTTTCCAATACAAAGTGGTCTGAAAGCTGCACAGTGTCTTCAGAATCATCATATCTAGAAAAGAAATTCTAGATTCATGGTTGGTAGCAGTGAATCATAATTGTGGATCACATCCATTGATCCAATCAATAAATGAATCAAGGTGGGTACGAGTATCTCCCCATAAGATGAAAATATCATCTATATACCTCCATAAGAGCAAATGAGGAGAGAAGGAACCATCCCAAATCCAGGTATGTTCAAAGCCTGCCATTGCTGTGCCACAGATCTGTTGGTAAAAATGACCATCAAATGCAAAAACATTTTTAGTCAATGCGATTTCCGTCAGCTCACATAGGAAATGTGTAGGAATCCAGTGTGGACGTGTTCTTGAATCCAGGGCTCGTGCAATAATCTCCAAAGCCTGATGATGAGGAATAGGAGATCTCAGTGATGCTCGTAAAATCATTTAACTGGTTAATGAGAGCTTGAGAATCTCGAGCGTATTATGGTAATTGTAGAATCAAAGGGGCCAAAAACCTGTCAACAAACTGAGAGAGGGATTCCAGTAAAGAATCACAGCTAGAAACAATCGGTTTCCCTGGATCTTTGGGAATAGACAAAACTCCGCTTCTCTTTGGGTGAGAAAACCAGCAGACAAACCTGCTTTGATGGAAGAACTCCACGCTGTCAGGTAAGACCCCCTGATGCAGGGAAACCAAAACATCAACTGATGTTGGGGTTTTGTTTTTTCTACAGTCCTGCTGATTTCTCTGAATGCTATATTTGATTGTTTTCTTTTGCAATTAAGCAGTTTTTGAATGCTATGCTTGATTTTAATACATATATAAAAAAAAATTAATTGCATATAATTGCGTATATAAAGAAAGTAAACAAAAAAAATGGAGTGGGGAACCACACTCAAAATAATATCATAAAGGTAGGAGGAGTGTGGAGAAAATTAAGGTTCTTCAACACGTGGAAGATATTTCTATTCAATTTATTAAGTAGGCAACTCCTTATGGAGAAAAGAACAAGATTTACAGTCTCTCACCTTCTATTACTTTCAGGTTTCTTCTGGGTGGATGATCGAGAGGTCCAGGCAACCACCTTCAAGGTGGTCTTGCACTTGTTCCCCAGTTTGCTAACACCCTTATTTGCATTACAATTATCTTGTAGTTGGTTGATACTCTTTTGCCTTGGTCACAGATTATATCTATCTCTGTCTTATTTGCTGTGGTTTACATCTGTCTGTGACAGGAAAAATGGATCCTAAGTGAAAAATTCAAATCATATACTATAAGGCATTTAAACTAGAGGACAGGGGTGGCAAAAGGAAATTGAAATGTCACTCCCAACATCTCCAAGAAGTGGGTGAAGAAATTAACAAAAATTAGCTGAACATGGCAGAAAAGAAGTCCAAGGAGAGAAGCTGGAAAGCTATGAGCACAAATTCCCGTAGTCTGGGCAATAATATCCCAGACGCAGGCTCTAATGGTAGAAGAGGATTTGGACATCCTTACTGTTACAGAGACATGGTTCACTGAGACTCATGATTGGGATACAGCCATCCCTGGCTATAACTTGTTTAGGAAGGACAGAGATTACAGAAAAGGTGGAGGAGTAGCTCTTTATGTCAGAAACAATACCCAAGCAACTGAAATGCAAGTGACGTGGGGTAGGGAAGAAGCATTATGAGCTGTCCTAAAAAAAGAAGATGGTGCTTCCATTTACATTGGTGTGGTCTACAGGCCTCCAATTCAAACAGAAGAAGTGGACAGAGATCTGGTCAAAGACATCCAAAAGACGGGAAAGAAGGGAGAAGTGTTGCTAGTTGGAGATTTCAATCTGCCGGATGTGGAATGGAGCATCTCTTCTGCGGAATCTACAAGAAGTAGAGAGATAGAGGATGCTTTTCAAGGCTCTCTATTCAAACAAATGGTAATGGAACCCATGAGGGAGGATGTGATACTTGACTTGGTGCTCATAAATGGGTATAATGTCTCAAATATCCAAGTAGGTTTCCACTTGAGCAACAGTGATCATCAGACAATACGGTTTGATATCACAAACAGGTACAGTGAAGACATTCAAAGACCCGAGTTTTTAATTTCAAAAATACAGACTTTCTCAAAATGGGAATGTTCTTAGAGGAAGAACTGGAAGACTGAGAGAAAATGGGTGAGGTGGAACAACAGTGGGCCAAATTGAAAGGAGCTATTACAAAGGCAACACATCTATATGTTAGAAAAGTAAACAAAAGGAAAAGGAAAAGGAAATCGATCTGGTTCTCAAAGGAATTGGCTGAAAAAATAAAGGCAAAAAGAACAGTGTTCAAGAAGTATAAAGGATCCCAAAAAGAGGAACACAGGGAAGAGTACCTGGTGAAACTTAAGGAGATGAAGAAAGAAATCAGGAAAGCAGAAGGTCAAATGGAGGAAAGGATTGCCAAAGAAGTTAAGCGAGGTGACAAAACATTTTTCATATATATCAGAGAAAGAATGAAGGTCCAAAGTGGTATAATGAAATTGAAAGGTGACAAGGAGCAATATGTGGAGAGAGATGAAGAAATGGCAGAAATATTAAACAAATAGTTCAGTTTGGTGTTGTTCACTAAAGAAGACCCTGTAGAAAGGCAAGACAAGACCATAGATGGGGATAAGAGAGATGAAACTCCATTTACGGAACATAACATATGGGAAGAGTTAGGCAAACTGAAAGTGGACAAGGCCATGGAGCCAGATGGGATACAACCCAGGATGCTGAGGGAGCTCAGAGATGTGCTGGCGGGTCCACCGAAGGACCTGTTCAATAGATCCTTGGAAATGGGAGTGGTTCCATGAGATTGGAGAAGAACGGTAGTGGTACCGCTTCATAAGAGTGGTAGCAAAGTGGAGGCTGGAAACTACAAGCCGGTTAGCCTTGCATCAGTGCTGAGACAATTAATGGAGATGCTACTGAAGGATAGGATGGTGAACTATCTACAATCTGGCGGGTTGCTGGGCCCGAGGCAGCATGGTTTTACCAGGGGAAGGTCCTGTCAGGCAAATCTGATTGATTTTTTTGATTGGGTGATTAAAGAATTGGATTAAGGAAGAGCTCTCAATGTGATCTACTTGGATTTCAGGACAGGTTTTGATATGGTCCCGCGAAGGAGGCTGGTGAATAAAATGAGAAGCTTGAGAGTGAGCGTCAAGGTGATAGCATGGATTACAAACTGCTTGACCGATAGGAGACAGCATGTAATGGTAAATTGAAGAGAGAGCCATGTTAAGCAGAATGACACAGGGATCAGTGTTGGGACCAGTTCTGTTCAATATCTTTGTGAGCGACATTGTGGAAGGGATAGAAGGTAAAGTATGTTTATTTGTGGATGATACTAAGATCCACAACAGAGTGGACACACCTGAAGGAGTAGAAAGAATGAAAAGTGATTTAAGAAAGCTTGAAGAGTGGCTGAAGATTTGGCAGCTGGGATTCAATGTCAAGAAGTGTAGATTCATGCATCCGGAGAGCGGTAATCCAAAAGACCGTATGTGATGGGGGGTTGAAGACTGATATGCACAGACCAAGAAAGGGGGTGATAGTGTCTGGGAATCTGAAGATGGTGAAGCAATGTGACAAGGTGATAGCTAAAGCCAGAAGAATGCTGGGCTGCATAGAGAGAGAGGAATAACCAGTAAGAAAAAGGAGGTGATAATACCCTTGTACAAGTCCTGGGTAAGACCTCATCTGGAGTATTGTGTCAGTTCTGGAGCCCGTATCTCAAAAAGGATAGAGAGAGAATGGAGGCAGTTCAGAGAAGGGTGACGAAAATGGTGTGGGGTCTGTATTGGAAGACCTATGAGGAGAGGCTGAAAGATCTGAATATGTATTCCCTGGAAGAGAGATGGTGCAGGAGAGATATGATAAGGACCTTCAGATACCTAAAGGGTTTCAATCATGTATGGACTTCAAACCTTTTCCATTAGAAAGAAAACAATAGAACTAGAGGTCATGAAATGAAATTCCAGGGGGAGCGACTCAGAACCAACATCAGGAAATATTTCTTCATGGAGAGGTTGGTAGAGGCCTGGAATGGCCTTCCAGAGCAGGTGGTGAAGAAGAGAACAGTCAAAGAATTCAAAGTGGCAGGGGGTAAACACTGTGGATCTCTAAAGGCTTGAGGCCGGAAATAAGATAAGCATGCAGGAGAGTAACTTGCTGCTACGGCAGTTACTACCCTTAGCAGGAGACATGGAGATTACTACTCTTAACCATAATGCTTTGATGCTTTTCATGCAACTGCAACATTGCTCTCCGCTTAGATGGCAGGGGGAAAAGAGGAATTAATTCAGAAGATAACCAAAGGCTCCGACTTCCATGGTCTGGGATACTGATACGCATACATAAGGGAAAAAGCACAGGACTGCTTCTACAGCCAAATCCTAAAGTAAACAAGAAAGTGTGCATGGGAGTAACTTGCTCATGTGGAGGTTACTACCCTTAACCAATAAGCCTTGACTGTTTTGATGGAACTCCAACATTGCTCTCTGCTTCAGTGGCAGGGGAAAAGGGGAATTGGATTCATACAGCAACCAACAAGGGCCCCAAATTTTACAGTCTGGGGAACTGATACTCATGGGGTAACCTGAACAAAGCAGCAGTCACTACCCTTAACAGAAGGCATGGGATTACTACTCTTAACCAATGAGCCTTGATGCTTTTGATGCAACTACAACATTGCTCTCTGCTTCTAAGGAAGAGGGTAGGGGTCGAGAGAAAGAGAAATTTGAATTCAGGGATAACCAACACGAGCCATGACTTTTTTAGTCTGGAGTATTGATGCACAGCATTAAGGAAGAAAAACACAGGACTGGTTCTACAGTCAAGTCCATAAACAAAGCAAGTCAAGCAGCACTGACTGATTGATACATGGGGGTAACCTGCACGGCGTGGCAGATTCTACCATGGGAAGCTTGCTGGGCAGACTGGAGGGACCATTTGGCCTTTTCTGCTGTCATTTCTATGTTTCTATGTTCTGTTCTCCAATTGGTCTGGCATTTTGTGTTGGTGCCTCACCTACTTCCTGAGTCTGGATTGGTCCAGCAGGTGTCCAGCTTCTAGTACTCAGGATATTTCAGCCCTTCCCTTAGCTGGGTTTCTGGCTGGTTTAGCTGAGGCCAATAACAGTCCTGACCTGGTCTTTTCCCTTGCCTTGTTCTTATCTGCCCAGCCTGGGATCCTGACTTGTTCATTGCCTTTGCCTCTGTCTAACCTGCTTGCCTGGATTACCTGCTTTGTACTCTTGCGTTGTTTTATGGATTTGCTTCACCTGCTGAAGGTGTCATGCTCTTTAATTTGGACTCTTCTTGTTTTACGGACTTCGTGCATTGCTATTGTGAAAGAAACATAGTGATGTGTCAGTACTTAGAGGACGAGAATATGTCAGAAAGATGCTTATCTCAGAATTAGAAACAGATAATATAGTACAAAGGATAGACCGGTCAAGCTCGCGTAGAAGCATTTTAATCATTGAGCCCCACATACACACCTTTTTACTTTTTCATGTTTTATATTATATATAGATGTATATATATATTGGATATTGCAAGTAACACCATGCCCAGAGAAGAAAGCTTCAGAGCTTTTTAGCAGCACCAAAGTTCAAAGAAAAACATTTTTCTAAAACACTATTTTGAGACATGGTCCTGGTGGTCCAGAACACAAACTTCAATATTTTTCCTAAATGCTTTCCTGTGAGGAGATTAGAGAATGATAATCCCATGTGAGCTGCTGCAACACATCTGCCAAACTTCACCACTCTCAGCAGGAAGATGAAGTGCCCCGGACACAGGGGTGTGTTTCAAAATAAATCTGCATTAGGGCAAAAAAAGCAAGCCTTACAGTTGAATTCCTTGTGGCATAAAACTTTTTTTTTTTTTTTTTTTAATAACATGGTAGTTTCCTCCTGCTCCTTTGGGTTTCCAGCTTAATCAGAACTAGGGCTGGGGATCCTGGTGCCATGAGCCTTCATTTGCAACTACCCCTGGGATTTTTTTTCCCCTTATTTCATATCTGGTACCTAGTCTGATCATTGCAGCAGCGGTCTAAAGCCTGCAATCAGAGGCCTTGAATCAGGTCACCTTTGTGCAATGACCGCACCTCCCTCCCCCTGGTGCCTGTGAATGCTGCCTGCGCTGTATCCCCAGTCCCAGCCAACCTGGAGAGCAGAGCACCTGACTCAGGGGTCAAACCGGGGGGCTTTCCACATGGCAATGTGCAGCGCTGCTACTGAGCCACCAGGCTGGCCCGCATGAGCCCTGTCTTCAATCGTGCAGTGTGAGGCCGTATTGGTCTACAACTGTAATGATCTTTATCAGTAACCAACAGAGACCCCGGCTCATTGTTATGTTCAGCCAATCACAGATAACATGACAAAACAAAAGCCAATGGCATCAATCAAGTCCAAAGAGAAGCAAGATAATGAAGAAGGGCTTCCAAAAGACAATGTCTCACCCCCCCCCCCCCAAAAAAAAAAAAGAGGATGAACCAATCCAGTGGGTGGAACTCAATCCCACCCATTCAAACAGTAAATAAAGTTATCAAAGTAATAATTCCCACATGCTCACCAGAAGTGCCATCCAGGGCTCATCCTGACAGTGTCCCCCACACTTTAGTGCAGTGGGTCCCAGTCCTGTCCTGGGGACCCCCCCCCCCCCCAGCCAGTCGGCTTTTTAGGATCTCCACAATGAATATGCATGAGAGAAAATTTGCATTTTAGGGAGGCAGTGCATATTCATTGTGGAGATCCTGAAAAGCCGACTGGCTGGGGGGGGTCCCCAGGTTGGGAACCACTGCTTTAGCCATTACACATTTTGCCATTACACATGAGAGATGGGAGGTACCTATGGTGGATCATTGTTTGAGGAACACTGTTTCTGTGTAAAGTAGACTCTGTAGTTTGAGCCAACCTCTACCAGACCCGATTCCTCTGAAAGCCGAGTTCCACTCACTGCTGCAAAGTCGATGTTGTATTTCTTGAGCGGATTCCCTAGTAGGGTGGTGCGCTTCTCTGGTCTTGAATTGTTGTCGATGCGCACATTCCATGTGGTAAGGTTCATGATGTATCTATGTTTTCGACTGCTCCGATGGATGGCAGGCTATGGAATGGGGGAAAACATTCTTAGGGTCCCCTTTCAATACATAGGGTCTGATTTTCAAAAGCATTTTCGCACTTAAAACTGGATTTTACATGTGTAAATGCACTTTACCTGTGTAAGTGGGCTTTTGAGAATTGCTACAGGATAAGCCATTGAACTGTCAATAGGTTTTAAATATATCAAGTGCACTTAATGTGGGTAAATGGCTTTTGAAAATTGCTACAATAGTATGTTACATTTACATGCGTAACTCCTTAGAAAATTCATCTGATATCGCCATATGGGGAGAGCATTGTTATCCTTAAACAAGGCTGCTCTGTTGTCCATACAGGATACGAGTGCCACGACCAGCTCAGTGTGTAGCAAATGACCCTCACGTGCGGGCTGCCTATTTAATTTCATTTTAAAATCTAAATTCTGCCCTTTCGTAGGCTGAGAGCCCCTTCAATGTGGCTTACAATCAATTAAAAATCACCACAAAATATGAATAAGGGAAGAATCAATGTGAGTTACAGTCAGATACAAAAAGCAAACACTACTTACAAAACGGAGGGTAATTTTAAAAGGGATTCCTATAGGTAAATGGCCCTTTTGTTAGCGCTCACCCGCCAGGAGGACGGAGTTAGCAATCTGATAGTGCTCACCCTGCCAGGAGGGTGGAGTGAGCGATCTGATAGGCTTGGCTCCTGTAGGAGGAGAGGTTAGCAATCTGTTCGTTCTCTGTTCCCCCAGAAGGGAGGAGCAGGCAAAGTGTTATGCTTTGTTCCTGTAGAAAGAGGAGCCAGCAACCTGTATGATCCTCACGGGGAGTAGGCTATCTGATATGGTCTGATGTGGGTTGGCTCCCACAGAATGGCAGATGATGATACCGCTCTATTAGTGTAAGGAGTAACACTTAGTAGAAATAGTGAATCCCTGGGCCGATGGCAGATGACAGCACCCTCAAGTGGAGATCCTGAGAGGGACCACCGGCTAGGCTGGAGTATGGAAACAAACACAGATAGTTCTTTATTAGACTGGAAGTAGAACCACCAGAGGTGGCAGCAGTGAGCTGATGTGCCCGGCAGGGCTGAAGTCCTTCAGATACTGGAATCACGATCTCTGAGTTGCTGAGCTGTAGAGAGAGACTATAGGAAGTGAGTAGACAGGGTATGCTGGACATACAAGCAGTAGTAGATGATACACTAACACTTGTAGATATCTGTAATGTCTTCTTATGCAACAGAGAGTCTTCAGTATTCAGGAACAAGAGCTGCAGGCGAATACTGGTTCCTGTAGGCAGTCTGAAATAGAACTCACAATAACTGTGCATGGGATGGCATCTGGAATAGAAGAGAGGCTAGGAGAGATTTAGGAACATAGGCCCTCATGGAGCGAATACCGGTTCCTATCTATAAATCTATAATAGTAATCCATAAGATATAGATATGCGATATCTTCTGAGGAAGAAGAGAGTCTGAGAAGGGTATTAGGAACATAGGCCCTCGTGGAGCGAGTACCGATTCCTGTCTGCAATCTGCAATGGTAAATCACGATCTCCTTACCTGCGATAACGTCTTAGACTGAAGGGAGTCTTAGAGATTAGGAACATGGGCCCTCATGGAGCAAGTACCGGTTCCTGTCTGTAATAGGACTCACTGCGTTCACGTCTGCGATCGCCTCCAGGCAATAGGAGTCTCCTGATGGGCGAGTACCGGATCCCGTCCAACAATTTGAAATCAAGAAGAGAGAGAGCAGGGCCCCCGAAGAGTGGGTACCCCTAGGTGAGTCTGTAGAGGCAGAGCAGCAGAGAAAGGATTCCCCGAGAGTTATTTATTTATTTATTTATTTATTTATTATTTTTGTTATACCGAGTTTCATGACAGATATCACATCAACCCGGTTTACAATTAACAATGTGTGTAAAGCATAGCGTAACGTAATAAACAATATTCCCAATAAACTGTGAAACTTTAAATACAGTGTATCAATACCGTGTGTGAGAAAGTTACAATAAAACAGGGGAAATTAACTTGGAGCTGGAAGAGGGGGAAAAATTGAACAATGCAATATATACATTTCTTCCAATTAATGAAATAGTATAGTAGAGTAAATAAATAAGCCTATGTGGATACATGTGATGGTACATAAATAAGAGACGGTAAAATAAGTGATCAAGGGAATAAATAAGACACAGTAGTGCATGGAAAGATATGGTAATAAAATGAAACGGTAGTGAGTAACCAAGAGAATAAATAAATAAGACACAGTAGTGCAAGGTAATGATATGATAATACTCAGTAGGTAAAGATGATAATACTCAGCAGGTAAAGATGAGTATAAGTTTATGGTAGGTGGATTCTTGATTAGATCCAGTTATTGTAAACAAGTTTATGAAGATGAGTAAGGGTTTTATTCAAGGCTTGGAAATGCTTTTTTAAAAAGCCAAGTTTTAAGGGGAAGTTGCGAGGAAGTTTTAAGTTTTAAGTTTTAAGGGGAAGTTGCGAGGAAGGTGTTCCTACCCTTGTCCTTGCTAACTCGAATTGAATTAGCAGTCATAGACCTTTTATGTTGGAAGCGGATGACATTACGGGGGGACGCCCCCGAGGTTTGCGCCCTTGCTGGTACAAAGTCTGGAGCGCGCGCGCGCCCTTATGTCATCAAGAAATGGCGGATCCGTAGCGTCATGCCAACCCGGGGATTCCAGGAAGAAAATGGCGAAGAGAAGCCGGGGCCACATCTGTCCATCAGAGCTGAAGGGAGTCGCCACAAGGTAGAGAGGGTGGAGCGAGGGCAAGAATAGGCACAAATGCAACAGTACCCCCCTTCAAAGGGCGGTCTCCTCTTCGGTTGCCAGGTTAAGTCTCAGAGATGCACGAGGTGGAACTGATGAAGCATCTCTTATCCAATAGGTCTGAAGCTCCCAAAGATGGTTTTGGGGCCGAAGCCCTTTCAGGCAAACAAAACTCAGTCTCTGTACAATCCAGAGTCTCCAATTTCTTGAGTTCAAGTTCGTATAAACACGATGACAGGCAGATGATGAGATTTTGAAGAATCTCGCAGAATGTATAATGAAGTCAGCAGCAATGAGATGGGCTGCCGTGGACATCACTGAGGTTTCAGTGGAAGTGGTGATGTAGACACTGGTCCATAATCCACTTCTAAGTCACTCTTCCGCAGGATGCTGGAAGAGAGATGATGGCAATACCAGCAAAGCGAACAGGCTGATGGATGAGGATATCTTCATCTTAGGAATCAGCAGTGCTGTAAACCTCCAGCACGACATCCAAGCAACCAAACGTTAAGTTGATAGACAGAGATATCTTCATCTTCGGAATCAACAGTGCCATAGGCTTGCGGGCACGACTTCTGAGTGAACCAACGTAAGTTGATAGTGAGAGATCTTCTTCTTCTTCGGAATCAACAGTGCCATGGGCTTGTGGGCATGACTTCCGAATAAACCAAATGCGAACGCTGGTAGCTAGAGGTGTCTTCTTCTTTGGAACAGATGATAGCACCAGCAGATAGTCAAGCTGGTAATAGAAACATAGAACATAGAAATAACGGCAGAAGAAGACCAAACGGCCCATCCAGTCTGCCCAGCAAGCTTTCACACTTTTTTTTTCTCTCACATACTTATCTGTTTCTCTTGGCTCTTAGTAACCTTTTTTGTTCTATTTCCCTTCCACCCCTGCCATTAATGTAGAGAGCAGTGTTGGAACTGCATCTACATGAAATAGCTTAATTAGTTAGGGGTATTAACCACCGCAATAAGCAAACTACACCCATGCTTATCTGTTTATCCAGACTATGTAATTCAGTCCTTTTTGATTGTTGCCTGAATATAGATCCACCTTTCTTCATTCCCCCCTGCTGTTGAAGCAGATAGCCATGCTGGCTATGCATTGAAAGTGAAGTATCAGTCTTGCTCCCCTGCCATTGAAGCAGAGAGCTATGCTGGATATGCGTGAAGTGTCAAACTTTCTCCCCTGCCGTTGAAGCAGAGAGCTATGCTGACTTTGCATTGAAAGTGAAGTATCAGTCTTGCTCCCTTGCCGATGAAGCAGAGGGCTATGCTGGATATGCGTGAAGTGTCAAACTTTCTCCCCTGCCGTTGAAGCAGAGATCTATGCTGGATATACGTGAAGTGTCAGACTTTCTCCCCTGCAGTTGAAGCAGACAGCTATGCTGGATATGCATTGAAAGTGAAGTATCAGGCTTATTTGGTTTGGGGTAGTAACCGCCATAACAAGCAAGCTACTCCCCACTTTTTTGTGAATGCAAATCCTTTTTTCCACATTTCCTCATTGCCGCTGAAGCTTAGAGCAATGTTGGAGTCGCATTAACCCTGTGTATGTTTATTGAATAAGGGTATTATCACCAGGTAGTAGTCATCGTTCCCATAATGAGAGATATCTTCTTCTTTGGCATCAACAGTGCTGAAATTCTTCAGCATGACTTCCGAGTGGATAGAACGTGGTGAATATCTCAAATTTGAGATCCAGGAAGACATTAAGGATGTAGAGCGCCACCTAGCTATGGCGCGCATAGCAACCGCTATGAAAAACAGCAGGTAATGGAAAACTGCCGGTGATGTTGATAAGATCCTCAAAAGAAGTGGTGGTAAAAAGAATCATCCAAGGCCCACTTCAAATTGTGAAACAATAGTGGATCTTCAAATTTACCAAATGGACTCCTCAGATATTCCACAAAACATCTGAGATTAGAGTTGTCTCCTGCCCCTGAGTCCTTCAGGGCAGAGATTCGAACCGTCACTGGTTCAGGGTTCACTGAGGCTGAACGAGAAAGTGGAGGAGATATTGTTGTATAGCCCAAGAACAGTCCTCCCGCGGGACTCAAGCTTGTCCGTTTCCCGGACGAATAGGGCAAACAGGAACATCATGGCCTGGCTGACCACAGTACATACACAGGCCGTTCTTCCTCCGATATCTTCTCTCTTTAGAAGTCAAGTGTCCGTGATCAGGTTCCTTTGGTTCCTTCTTCTCCACAGCAGGAGGTGCTGTACCCCCTCGTAGTGCAGGAGCACTGGTTTGCTTCAACCCATGTAACACCTTAGGCCGGAGTTCCTTTACCTTTTCTCGGAGCCGCCAGGCAATTCGAGTGTCTAAGGCTATTAATTCTTCCAGGTGAATCAGGTGTCTGACGAGCAGCCAGCTCGTCCTTTATGCGGGTCTCCAGGCCTCTGCAAAAGAGTGTCTTCAGACATCTGGGGTCCCAGGGCTGAAGTCCCTCAGATACTGGAATCACGATCTCTGAGTTGCTGAGCTGTAAGGAGAGACTATAGGTAGTGAGTAGACAGGGTATGCTGGACATACAACCAGTGTTAGATGATACACTCACATTTGTAGATATCTGTAATGTCTTCTTATGCAACAGAGAGTCTTCAGTATTCAGGAACAGGAGCCGCAGGCGAATACTGTTTCCTATAGGCAGTCTGAAATAGAACTCACAATAACTGTGTATGGGATGGCATCTGGAATAGAAGAGAGGCTAGGAGAGATTTAGGAACATAGGCCCTCGTGGAGCGAGTACCGGTTCCTATCTGTAATCTGTAATAGTAATCCATAAGATATAGGTATGCGATATCTTCTGAGGAAGAAGAGAGTCTGAGAAAGGTATTAGGAGCATAGGCCCTCGTGGAGTGAGTACCGGTTCCTATCTGCAATCTGCAATGGTAACTCACGATCTCCGTACCTGTGATAACGTCTTAGACTAAAGGGAGTCTTAGAGATTAGGAACATGGGCTCTCGTGGAGCGAGTACCGGTTCCTGTCTGTAATAGGACTCACTGTGTTCACTTCTGCGATCGCCTCCAGGCAATAGGAGTCTCCTGATGGGCGAGTACCGGATCCCGTCCAACAATTTGAAATCAAGAAGAGAGAGAGCGGGGCCCCCAAGGAGCGGGTACCCCTAGGTGAGTCTGTAGAGGCAGAGCAGCGGAGAAAGGATTCCCCGAGAGTTGCGAGGAAGGGGTTCCTACCCTTGTCCTTGCTAACTCAAATTGAATTAGCAGTCATAGACCTTTTATGTTGGAAGCGGATGATGTCACTACGGGGGGACGCCCCCGAGGTTCGCGACCTTGCTGGTACAAAGTCTGGAGTGCACGCACCCGCCCTTACGTCATCAGGAACATGGCAGATCTGTAGCATCATGCCAGCCCGGGGATTCCAGGAAGAAAATGGCGAAAAGAAGCTGCGGCCACATCTGTCCGTCAGAGCCGAAGGGAGTCGCCACAAGGTAGAGAGGGTGGAGCGAGGGCGAGAATAGGTACGAACGCAACACCTTTGGAAAACTGCGCGACTGATATGTGCATAAAATCACGTGCCTATTCACTGTGTACGCACATTTTTACATGCATAGGGGAGAGGTGTTCCAGGGGGTGGAGTCTGGCTGGGTTTGGGACTTACACGCATTCTTTTTTATTTTAAAAAGTATGCGCATATGTTTTCTTGGCAGAACTACCATGCACCAAATAGCGGCTGCAAATTGTGTGCACAGAATTTTATTGCAATGAGATTTTCAAAGCAAAAGTAGGCGCATAGTTTTGCTTTGAAAATTACCCCCAAAATGCCCCAAATTTATCGAACAAAATATAAATTAATAGTGGGTGAGTAAAAACAAACAAAAAATAAATATATACATGTCAAGCAACAGAGTGTATTCTGTAATAACATTATTGAGACATAATAATAAATTCATAAAACAAATATGTTTGGAACATTAACTTTATCCCATTGTTCACCACCCAGAATAATTAAGTTGTCTCACTACTGTACTAAAACATAAGTAGCCCCATTATGAAATGACCTTGGTGTAGGATGTATTGCACCTCATGCCACAGGATGCCAGGGCCAATACATATCAAAATTCTTCCTTGTCTCAACATATGTTAAGGCCATCCAGGAAATATCATTCACTGGTGCTACCCAGAGTTGGATATTAAATATAAAATCATCATGGGTACCAGAATCTGTACATATCAAAAACCCATGTGAACTAGGTCCGGACCTTCAAACCCAGATTACAAACGCAAATAATACTGGGCTAATCCAAAGCAAAACTCCAACCAGTAATACGCAAGCAAATCTCAAGTTATAAGGACTGACCAAAAAAAGGAAAGTCTTAAGTGTTTTTTATCATAATTCTTTTAGTTTCTGTATATTGTTCTAACCTATCTTGCTCTGTTTTCTGAGTGTTTTTGGCTGACGTGTTCTCCTGCTAGAAGCTTTTATTTCCTCATAGACAAAAATGTTTAATGAAACATGTTTTCTTCTGTTTTTATAAAGAGCATATCATTATTCACTTCCAATTTGGCAAAAAGTAAAATGCACTTAAACTATTTCTTCAGTGAAAGAATTAGATTTGAATTTCCATTTGGATGTCAGTATTTTTACATTGTGCAATCTTTGTACTGAGAATATGTTTTTCTTTGAGGACTTTTTTTGTGGATATTATGGGATTAGAGCAATTCCAGTCTGTTGCTTTTGAGTCAGTCTAGGAAATGATGTGTGTTGAGAGAGTCCTTCAGGGACGCTTAATGAAATGTGAGTTCATAGCCAGGGACTTGATCCAACCGCTGAGTCTGCTGAGCTGCACGGTCGGCATTTACTCTTCTCCGCTCCAAAACCCTCTGGCTGGCAAGATTTGTTCCGTAGGCTTAGTCACAACTTATCATTCACCACGTCAGGCAGCTGCGACGTCAGGTTGCTGCCTCACTGAACCTGGGAAAAGTGAACATCCAAGGTGGAAAGAGACCCAGATGTGAAAAAAAAAATCCAAAACGCCTCCCCACATCCCTAGGATATGATCCTATGCGATGGCTATGCTGAATCCCTTTTCCTGAGCGATCAAGAATAAATCTCCGAGGAGAAGCTTATCAAAATAGGCCCCTTTGTCTTAGAAAAGTGAGGCCGAGAAGGGACACGATGGCACTGTGCGGACACATTACAGAGCTGTGCAAGGATCTTGCGGAGGAACAGTCTGCCGAAGAAGGGGAGGCACCATCTAATATTAAAGAGATGGAGGTTTCTTGGAGGGCAGATTTCAAAAGCCATTAACCCATGTAAACAAGCTGTCTGACAATCGCCCAGTTTTCCCCAGGTAAAAGTACTTGTGGAAATCAATGTCTTCTGTATCTGTGGGAAACGTAGGCAGGCTCAGGATTGGGTTTGGTCGTGGGAGGCAATAAATGTTCGCAGTTCAAAACGACACGCATTGTTTTTCAGGGAAATGGTACCCGCAAATAAAACAGGGGCACATCTCTGTGGGTATCTTTTCAGTAGGCGATTTGCAAAGGGATAGTGTGGGCTCAAGCAAGCATTTTTCAATGGGAAAGGAAATTCTAGGAGTGCGGGTTAATGATATGAGGCTCAAATCGCAAAGGCTGAGGTATAATGAACCCTTCCCCCGCAGCAGGTGGGGTGGTAGGAAGATCCTGCTGCTACTATTGAAATGAACTGCAGCGGGAAGAGGCCATGTAACATGGGCCACCAGCCCAGGAAAGCCAGAGCAAGATGGAAAAGCTTATCAGACCTGTTCAATGAAGGTGCGTAAGCCCCCATTGAAGAGCTGAGTCAGAGTTTCAGGTTAGGGGATTTGCATGGGACAACCCCCTGACTACTGCAGCTGACTTACAGTGAGGTATCACTTCACAAACAAATAATGGCAAAGACCTAAATGGTAGATCTTTAAAATGTACTGCATGACAGTCTTATTAAACAAACAAATCCTCACCCTGAACGAGAAGGGGGGATCAGAAGCTTTGGGTAAAAAAGGTTTTTAGAGCAGAGAAAGGAAAGATTAGGCAGGATGAAAGAACTTGTACTTAGACTCTTTCTGTAAATCTGTTTAGGTGTTTGGTCTTGTGGCAAAAATAAAATGATCTCTTCAAGCTGCATAAAAGTGAAAAGCTAGCGTGGGCTTAGCTGAGCTGGAATTATTTAATAATGAGCAAACTGTGAGCCTAGTTGAGTTATAAACCCAAGCAAAGAAAACTCCTTCCTCTGAAGAAGAAAGCCTCAGGATATTGGCTGTGCCGAGGCAAAGCTGGATGCCCCAGGAGGGCATGGACTATAGACTTGAGGGGCAGAGTTGGTCCCCCAGGAGGGTGTGGACCTCAAGACAAAGTAGAGGAGCAGAGGAGAGAGCAGCAGTCAGGACACAATGGATCTGCCTCCCCTTATGACCAGCAGTAACCAGTGGCTCAGTTGCATTTCTTCACATGGGTGAGATTTAAGGTACAGTGGGAAGGAAAAAGGGAAGGATGGTAACTGATAGATCCAAAAGAACGCCAGAGGTTCTTTCTTTTCTATATGTGGGATTTTGTGGAGGCTAAAACCCCCAAGTAGCTAAATGTGCTGGTTGATATTTTGTAGAAATATATATATATATATATAGTCATAGAGGTTACTCAAATTTGTACATATTAGTAAATACTGCCAGCCCTGTTTATAGTCCCACCTGTTTTTTGGGTTTCCCTGGGATGAAGGGAGGGAAATCCCACCCACTAACACCTGTTGCAAGCACGAAGATGTGGTCACTTGCTCTAGAGGGATGTGAGCCCTTGGACCATGGCATGGCTCAGGGAGGAGGCCCAAGATACAGACTATGGGAGTTGAGAGTGTTCAAGCACAGGCTGGACCTGTAACAAGGCTGGACTAGAACTGAGGCGTTAAACATCACAGGCACTGGAACAAGGCAGGCTCAAACCTCCACTGGACCTGCATGCACAGGTGAGACCCAGGAACGCAATGCTCGTCTCAAGAGTAGCCCTCCGGCCACTCAATAGCCCTTCTGGGCCCGCTGCTTGGGAACGAAGAGTGCGTGAGGTCAGACGGAGGCTGAGGGCAGGAACATGATGAGACATGGAACTGAGGAACTTGGAAGACTCAGACAAGGATTCAGGATTCAGGCGCTAGTACAGGGTGAGTACTGCACTGCAGTATGCCCTACACTGCTGCCCATGGCTGGTCGTGGACACGCCGGAAGCGAAGCAGACTCCAGACGAGAAGATTTATTTATTTATTTATTGGTTTTTATATACCGGCGCTCATCAGAGATATCACGTCGGTGTACATAGAATAAGAATCCGCAATTGCGTTGTACATAAAACAATAATAAACATTAATAAAACAACTATGAAGATTTGAAAATAAAGATTTGAAAACAAGATTTGAAAACAAAGATGAAGATTTGAAGTTGGAAACATGACAAAGATTCAGGAGAGGCCTGCACCAAGGCACGCCCTACACAGAAGGCCATGGCTGGTAGCGGTCCATGCTGAAGCGGAGCAGGTTCTGGCTTGAGTCTAGGGCACAGATAGAAGCAAGAACAAGGAACTCCGAAGTCCGGGAACAGGATTCAAGGATTCAAGACTCAGGATTCAAGACTCAGCATTAAAAGCAAGGGCCTTCCAGAGACTTGCTGTTATGGTTTTGAAGTGTTTGAGTGGATTCTTGGGCACTGTGGTGATGGCCATGCCCACGGGGAGGAGCCCCGTGAGGATCCGCAGTGCTAGGCTAGACTCGTGACATAAACACAGAGGAGTTAACTTTATTATACTGCTGGCAGCACTGCCCGGGGAATGGGCAGCTGTGGAGGTAACCCAGGAAGACATTCCAATAATCTTCAGCAGAGAAAGCCAGTCACGTAGACTGTGGATGGTAGGCAGCGCGGCATAACAGGAACAGGTCCCGGATGAAGGTAGAGCGCTGTAGCTAAGATAGACTGAGAGGGTTAGTACTCACAGAAGCCGAAGTAGTAATGGAGTTCCAATCAGGTAGAAGTTGTTCGGTATCAGACACCAGCATAGGGAAGCAGGCCCTCGAGGAGCGAATACCCGGTGTCCCAGATAGGTATCTGAAATGAAGAGAGAGGGCCCCGAGGAGCGGGTACCCAGGTTAGAGGAACTACCCCGAAGGGCAACTGGAAGCAGCAGAGTAGCTAGACCGAAGGCATTCCAATCCAATCACGATCCTTGCTAACTCGAATAGCTAGCAAAAGCGGGCAGGCTAAATATCCAGCAGGGAAGACGTCACTCGAGGGGAACGCCCCGAGTTTCCCACCATGATGTAGATAAAGATGTAGGTGGCGTGCACACGCGCACTCTAGGAGGGCCTCAGGAATCATGGCGAACACCGTCGCCGATCCGAGGACGCTGTAGAGAATGGCATGAGGACGCGGCAGCAGCCATCTTCCCAAGGTTAGTGGAGAGGGAAGGAAGAAAGGTGAGGCACAGAGGTCGAAGCCGTCTGAGACCGACGGACACATTTGTGCTGCAGACGTGAAGACAGGCCTTGTGTCACGAAGTGCCCTACCAGCCCCCCATGGGCTGGTCACGGACCATGACGGTGGCACACCAGGAAAGGTGGTCGAGCAGGAAATCTGGAAGCAGGATGAAGAGCTGGAGACAGGAACATCAGGACCAGGAGTGGAAAAGCAGGAACAAGGAATGCTGGAACATGGAACAGGCGTTGAAGGAGCTCCAACAAGGAACAGGAACATCCACGGAGACCAGGGACATCTAGGAACATCTAATGAAGAACACGAAACCATCTGGACAGGTGCAGACCACAGAAACCTTTGTCGGACAGAAGAGCCATGTCCAGCCCTTTTATAGGGCTGGACATGGCACAGACTGATGACATCATCCGTTGGGGCCACGGGGCTTTTCCCGCAGCTGGCCCTTTAAATAAAGTGCTGAGGCACGCACGCGCACCTATGCAGGGCCCAGGGAGTGATGAAGGAAGTTGGCGTCAACAGCAGCCCTGCTGCAGGAGGATGGGGAGGACAGCGGCTTCTCTTGCTGCTCAGACAGAGTTGTGGCAGCCCTCTCTACCGCAGAGCATGGCATTGGCGTTGGCACCTGCCGCAAGTTGAGCATCCCAGCAGCAGCTCTGCCTTGTGAAGAAACAGCGGCAGCCCCTCCTGCTGCATACAAGGGAGCAGCAGCGGAGGTCCGGGATGGCATAGGCCATGACAAACAGGGGACCGGCAGCGTCAGGCCAGGGTGAGTGAGGCTGCTTGCGGTTAGGCCTGTGAGCAGTGAAGCGCAACAACACCTTCCTCAGATGAAGGCACCAGGCACCAAACACTCAAGGTTGGCTCCTACCAGGGGTGTTCCTGTGACCGGGGCCGGTCACAGGAACATCCCTGCAAGTTAATTGGGCACAGGGATGTTACTATAACATAAGGAAATACTTCCTCACAGAAAGGGTGGATAAATAAAAAAGTTTTTCATTAGAAGCCATAGCAGTATCGGAATTCAAGGAAGCATGGAACAGACACAGAGGATCCTTAGATGTAAGAATGTGAGGGTAAAACTCAATATCAGTTAGGCTCTGCAGTACTGTATCAGGAATAGGCAGATTAGCTGGGACTTTTGATCCTTATCTACCATCATTTTCTCTGTTTCTGGGCTTATTACATAACCCTCCCTCACCCAGGGGTCACCTTCCCAGCCCAGAGAGCATTGGAGTCACTCAACTAGGGTGGGGAAAATAAAGTCTTTGGGTCCCATGGAAGGGGGGAGGGGAGATGCTCTCCTGCAAGGGCAAACTGGGCAGAGATCACTTCTAAAAATATAGACCACATAGTAGTTGGCGCTCCAAGCAAAAGGAAAAGTTTACGTGGGAAAATAACCAGTTCAGCAAGCTACAAAATTCAAAGATTAGAACGTAAATGGTGACGCAAAAAAACCACCTGAAACAAAAACTGCTTACTATTGTACCATACGTCGTTACAACAAGGAAATAAATCAGGCTAAGAAACTTTATTATGCAAATAAAATTTCTAAAGCCAATGGAAACCCTAACACATTATTCAATATTGTAAAATCTTTAACTACCTCTCACAATGAAAACTTCATTGATTATGACACTACCTTTTGTAACAAAATAGCCAATCATTTCAAAACAAAAGTAGTCAACATATCTACAGAATTCTCACAATTACCTTATCCAACACACACCAATAAGGAACCCAATTATCAATGGTCAGAATTTACGCCTATTCTTGAAAATACGATCCAAACTTATCATTAAAAAACAAAAAACTTCTAATTCTCCTGAAATCCCCTGCTCTGGAGCTTTCTTCAAAGCTATAGGTCCTCATGCATGCACTTTTCTCAGGAGAATTTCCACATAGTCTGGAAAAAAACCTCTATTCTACCCATCATTAAATCCAAAACAAAAGACGCAACTGATCTCAACAATTTCAGACCCATTGCCACTTTAACCTCATTAGCCAAACTTATCGAATCAGCAGTTCTACGCCAACACTCTGATTTTCTATCAGAAAACAATATCCTTCATATCAATCAACACGGCTTCCGAAAGGGACATTCCACTGAAACCCTTCTATTAGCTTCCTTTGATACTTTATTCCGTGCTTTTGACTCCTATACAGACTACATCATAGTCTTTCTTGACATTTCAGCAGCATTTGACACGGTTGATCATCAAATACTCATCTCAGGTCTTAAATCCATAGGTATTATAGGTACAGTTCTAAACTGGTTCTCATCTTTTCTTACTGGACGCCCTCAACAAGTCAATATTAATCATCACTCTTCCGACTCCTACACGATCCCGTCCGGAGTACCTCAGGGTTCATTACTATCTCCCATACTTTTCAACATCTATCAGCTTCCCTTATGTCATATTCTATCATCTTTAAATCTACAATTCAAATCTATGCAGACGATATCCAGTTCTTAGTTCCATACAAAACATCCTGGTCCGCTACTCTCTCTATGGTTTCTCTTTATCCACTATTAATTCATGGCTTTCACACATTTGTTTAAAATTGAATCCGTCAAAAACTGAGATTGTTCACCTAACCTCTATTTCAGATTCTTTAATTGGTCCACCTTCACATCTGGTAACAAATGGTACTTCAATCCTGATATCACATTATGCTACAAGTTTAGGAGTTATCATAAACAGAGAGCTATCAATGAAACAACACATTTCTTCAGTGACTAGAAAATCATTTTACAAACTACAACTTTTAAAATGTCTCCGCCCTTTACTTTTTCATCACGATTTCTGAACTGTTCTACAGTCACTAATTTTCTCTGGCCTGGACTATTGCAATGCTCTTTACCTAGGTTTACCTGATTACACAATTCATTCTTTACAATTAGTTCAAAACGCTGCAGCTCACATCTTATCCGGCATCTCTCTTCGAAATCACATTACACCGACTCTGCAATCCCTCCATTGGCTACCCATAAAATTCAGGATACAATATAAAGTACTCACTATTATTCACGGCTTAATATAAAATTCTTCTTCTACCTGGCTCTGTTCTATGCTCCGTATCTACAAACCCATTCGACATTTAAGATCTCTAACACAAAATCTATTAGACATTCCATCACCAAGATTAGCAAGACTAGATATTACCAGAAGGAGAACGTTTTCAGTAGCAGGACCCTCCCTCTGGAATTCATTACCTAATCCACTCCGTTTATTATCAAACCCATTACATTTTTAAAAATCTCTAAAAACATACCTGTTTCAATTAGCATTCAATATTCCATAAAATACACAGTAATAATAATTACACAGCCCTACCTCCCCCCTTTAGTACTCTTCCCCTTCCCCCGTGCTCTCTATACTATAAAATTATTCACCCCTCCCCCCTTTTTTTTCCTTAGATAATTATTTATCCCCCCCCACACACACACTTTTTTCTTTCCCTATTTTTAGGGTAATTGATTGGCACAAGTTTTTCTTTCTATATTAAGAGTCCTTTAAATTTTATAAAATGTGTTTTACTTTGATTGTTTACTATACCGATTTTGTGTAATTTTTATTCTTTTTTTAAAATTTATGTTTGGTTTTACATTATCTTTGTGAACCATTTGTTTATTTATTTATTTATTTATTTATTTATTTATTTAAAACTTTTATATACCGAAGTTCATAGACATATCACATAGGTTTACAGGTAACAAGGATATAAATATTATGAACCGAGATGGAAGAATAAAGTTACATGTAACAGGAATATAGATGAACTTGGGAGGTAGGAGAAAAAACAGGGTCAAGAGACATAGGAGAAGATTTTTCAAGAGAGAGAACAATAACTATAAGACAATTACTTGTGGACTTCAGGGTGGGGGAGTTAGAAGGGGGGTGTGATATGGTGGAGGGAGATAATTCAAGTGTAGGCTTGTTCAAACAACCAAGTCTTTAGCTTTTTTTTGAAGGTGGCAGTGCAGTGTTCCTTGCGGAGATCAGGTGGCATGGAGTTCTATAATGTTGGTCCTGCTAAGGATAGCACACGTTTTTTTGGTGGATATGAGTTGGGTGAGATTGGGAGTGGGAGTGGCTAAGGATCCTTTGTAAGTGGTTCTGGAGGGTCTGTTGGAGGTATGGTATTGGAGGGAGTCATTAAGCCAGTGAATGTGTTGGTTGTGTAAGGTTTTGTGGATAAAAGTGAGACTCTTGATAAAACTTGATAAAACTTCCATTTGTAAAAATGGTATATAAAAACTTTTAAATAAATAAATAAATAAAAGTGGGTAGAAACAGCAGGAGAACAGCTCAGACACAAAATTTCACAGTCCAAACCCCCTTCCCTTAGTCTCCAAACTTCAGATTTTGTAAACTGCCAGTCACTCCCAAAGTTAACCCTCTCCTTCATCCCAGGCCTCCTATGGTCTGAGTAATCAGTTGCAGAATCTCTTTTGAAAATCCCCAATTTACTCACAACCTTGGCAGAAATGGCCTGAGACAACTGCTTCCCCTTTCTTTAGGCACTTGAAGTTTTCCAATCCCTGTACTGGAGCTCCAAAACCAGAGCCTGCATCATTTCCATACTTTCTGGCACCCACCTCCAGCATAGCTCCTGCTCTCTGGCGTCAATTCTAAATTTCTCCAAGATTTCTATGAGTGCCCGAGAGAGCTTCCAGCATCTAGAAATGTCTTTTAATATTCTCAAAAACCACGTAATCTCTCTGCTAAATCTCCACAACAACCTCCTCTGTATGCCTTGTGGGAGGCAGTTTTATACCTCCCAGATTTTCCATCACCTTTAGTGGAAGAACCACCCTGTCACTCAAATAATCTCATATACACCCCTTGAACTCTTCTGAACCTTCTTGGCTAGAAAATTCCCCATTGTCTTAGAGACAGAATAACACATCAAAACACCTCTGACTCCTTAGTGAACCCTCTAAGCTGGAAGATTCTATATTTTAACACATAGACCCAGTCAATTATACTGCTAGTTCACCTCTAGTGGCCAAGCAGGGGCCACAATTATGAGGGAGAGAAAGCCTGATGAAGAGAGAGAATGAACTAGAGATTCATATAAGTGAGTTCCACAACGTGAGGCAGAGTGCACATTGCCAAAAGAGTCACCATTCAGCGTTACTACAGAGTTTTCTGCTGAGGCAATCATCATTCAGTGCTAATTCAGTGTCCACTTTTAAAGAAGGCATCCTTCAGTGCTGTTTCAATGTACACTTCTGAGTTTTAAGACCATGTGTGCCAAAGAAGATAGTCAGTGTTTGTGCAGTACATATTGTTGAGTGAGTCACCACTGCCATGGAAATCATCATCTAGTGCAGTGTTTCTCAACCGGTGTGTCACGCCTCCCAGTGTCCCACTGCCCCTTTGTACTTTCCTTCTCCCTTTTTCCAGTCCCTGCGGGCCAATTGGAAGCCTCTTTTCTTCCTATCCCCACTGCCCAATCAGAAGCCTCCTCCCTTCTACCTGCCAGTGGGAGTAGGAAGAAGGGAGGAAGCCTTTGATTGGCCGGTGAGGCAGGCATCAGAACGCCCGGGGGTGGGGTGGGAGGAATAGAAGTGTTGAATTCCGATGACACAAGGCCGCCACGAGAGCCCATTCCCGTGGCAGAGAAGAGGAAAACCCGACCCTGATGAAGAAAGGCTGCCATGGGAGCCCATTCCCATGGCGGTGAAGAGGAAAACAGCCTGTGGCGGCGAAAAGGAAACCCAACCCCGACCAAGGTCACCACGGAAGCCCATTCCTGTGGCAGCGAAAAAAGAAGGCCCACCAGAGTAAAGCTGCGGCGGAACTGGAGCCCATCCCTGCAGTGGAGGAAGAATAAGATTTTGGTGAGAGCTGGTGTGTCTGAGGGTGTGAATGGGTGCCTGGGTGAGAGCTTCTGTGTCTGAGGGTGTGAATGGATGCATGGGTGAGAACTTGTGTGTGTTGGTGTGAATGGGTGCCACGGTGAGAGCTGGTGTGAATGGGTGCTTGGGTGAGAGTTTGTGTGTGTGTGAGTGTGAATGGAAGCCAGGGTGAGAGCTTGTGTGTGTGGGTGCCTGGGTGAGAGCTTGTGTGTGTGGGTGTGAATGGGTGTCAGGGTGAGAGCTGGTGTGAATGGGTGCTTGGGGAGAGAGCTTGTGTGTGTGGGTGTGAATGAAAGCCTGGGTGAGAGCTGGTGTGAATGGGTGCTTGGGTGAGAGCTTGTGTGTGGATGTGAATGGAAGCCTGGGTGAGAGCTTGTGTCTGAGGGTGAGAATGGGTGCCTGAATGAGAGCTTGTGTCTGTGGGTGTGAATGGGTGCCTAAGTGAGAGCTTGTGTCTGTGGGTGTGAATGGATGCATGGGTGAGAGCTGGTGTGAATGGATGCTTGGGTGAGAGCTTGTGTGTGTGGGTGTGAATGGAACCCTGGATAAGAGCTTGTGTGAATGGATGCGAGAGCATTTATGTGTGATTGAGAGCTTGTATATAAGGGAGCATGAGTGTGATTGAGAGAGAGACTGGTTAGGGAGGTGATGTATTTCTGTGCAAGAGAGAGAGACTGGTCAGGAAGATGACTGGTGTAAAAGAGACCGAGACTGGTCGTGGGGTCTAATTGGGGGGGGGGGGGGGGGGGGGGGGGGGGGGGGTGTTGTGAGTGACTGGTTGTGGGTGCTAAGGAAGAGGACTGTGAGGACAGAGCTTCAGCAGCCCTTGCTGCTTCTGGTGAGTGCTATTGGCCTGGAAGGGAAAGGAGTAGGAGAGTTGCTGGAGAGGAAAAGTAAAGGTGGCTTTTTAAATTTATTTTTCTTGATTGACTGCCATTTTAATTACTGGGTATTATGCGATGTCTGCTGTTTTGAAATTTGATATTTGGACATGTTTTAATAATTTGTATGAGTGTTTAATTGAATATTATTCTGTTCAGCAGCTGTTTTGTAACATTTTTCATATAACTTTACAATTATTTCTGTGTGGGGCTCTGTAGCAGCTTGGCTTATTCTGTTTTCCCAATAGGAAATGTATTAGTGTTAGGGCCTGGTTTAATAGTTGTATTTCTTAGATAGGATTGTTACTGCTTGAGTGTGTTCCATAATACAGGTGTAACTTTGTGCGGGTTAGTTTGTGTGCATTATTGCAAATCCTGAGAGTGTTAGGTGCTATATTTCTCTTTCCATTTCTCCAGGTTCGCACTGCATGTAGAGTGGCTTTTTTGGTTTTCCATTCCAGTTTCTGTCTCCATATTTATAATTTGTGTTATTTTCTGTACTTGGTGAAGGCTGTGTGACTGAGGTGAGGTATTTAACTAGCGTGTAGGCATTTGTATCAATCTTATTTGTTGTGTTTTCTCAATAGGATATGCATTAGTGGTAAATTACTCTCTTTTCATAAGGAAGGCTATTGTGCCTGGTAGTAAAGGGAGTTCGTTTTGCTTTTACTGAGATGTCATCAGAACCAGAATATCTTTTGTGTATGGTGAGTTGTACAGGGTAATGCCCTAGATCTGCTCTGCACTCATTGCTGGGGGTTGAGGGGATTCCTGTGGATGCAGAGTGCATGTTTACATTTAGCCCCGTGATGGTCACATGTTCAGTGGGTCACGCATGTGAGAACCATCTGTCAGGTGTGTCCCGGCCAAAAAAAGGTTGAGAACCACTGATGTAGTGCACACTGACAAGGGCACATTTCCAGTGATGTCATCATTCAATGTTAATGCAGTGCACACTGCTGAGGAAGACATCATTCAGTGTTAATGCAGTGCATATTGCCAAGGAAGTCATCATTCAGAGTTAATGCAGTGAACACTGGTGAAAGAGTCATCATTCAGTGTTAATGCTTATGCTTTATTTGTCTAATCATGTTTCTGGATATTTAATGTTATTTTATTTTTTTGTGTTATGTTTTATAACCTTTATTTTATATTGATGGAAACCACCTAGAACAGGTTCTTGTAAAAGGTGGAATACAAATCATCGCAAATAAATAAATAAACAACAAACAGTGCAGTGTGTCACGTGGAAGGGTGGGGGGGGGGGGGGGGGGGGGTAGAGAGCCTTGTCCCGCTGTTTAGTTTGTGCTGCCTATCTTGTGCGACAGATAGGCCTTAACATGCAGCGGCTGAGGCACCATGGGAATAGGTCTGCCTAGGCCAGCACATCCCCCTTGCATTGGGCCCTCAGGTTCTGGTGGCTAGCAGAGCTTTCCTGTCGTGATCCAAAGGTGGTGACAGAGGCTATACGGCTGGCTGAACTGAGTGAGAATGAAGTCTACACTCAGGGAGAGTCAAGAAACACAGGAACAAGCACAAGGGCAGACAAGGTCAACGGAGAGTGCAACAGGAAACCACAGGACTCACGAGAAGGACACCAGAAGCAGGGCAGGAAGCGAGAACATCAGAAATTCTCAAGATCATGCTGGGCAATGCAAAAGAAAGCAGTGGACCTGCTGCAAAGGCACTGGGTAGTAATTCTGAGTCTCCCTTTATACAGTCTCCCTTTATACAGTTTATACATATTGGATATATATATACTGTTATAATATTATTTTATATATATTAGTAAAGCTTATTCTTAACATTTAACATTCAATGTTATTTTCCCTCCTTATATCCCCCCACTTACCTCCCCCCCTCAATTGTTCTCTTGTTAATTTGTTATAACTTGTCGATATAACTCTGTTCGATGTAAAACGCCTCCCCAGGCGTCTGTTTGCATTACAATGTGAACCGATGTGATATCCCTGATGAATGTCGGTCTATAAAAATTTTAAATAAATAAATAAAAATAAATAAGGCAGGATGTGATGTCATTTGAGTGTGTCACATGAAGTCCTGCCAGCAGGATCTATAAAAGGGCTCAAGAGCTGCAGGAAATTCAGCCATATTCCTTGTATGCAGTATTATGCTGGAGGCACTTCAGACCATAAGTAAGAGAGCGTTATATAGTGCATAGTATTAAGGGCGTCATCATTCACTTAATGCAGTGCATTGTATTGAGGGAGTCTTCATTCAGTGCTAATACAGAGCACACTGCTGAGAGTAATCAATGTTAATGCAGTGCAATGTTGAGAGAGTCATCATTCAGTGTTAATGCAGTGCACACTGCTGAGAGTAAGCAATGTTAATGCAGTGCAGTGTTGAGAGAGTCATCATTCAGTGTTAATGCAGTGCACACTGCTGAGAGTAAGCAATGCTAATGCAGTGCAGTGTTGAATGAGTCATCATTCAGTGTGTTAATGCAGTGCACACTGCTGAGAGAGTCATCATTCAGTGTTAAAGCAGTGAATATTTCAGTGTTAAGTTACATCTTTAACATTTACTGAAATAGTACTCATCAGTAAAACGATACTGACATTGCACTGCAAGGGCTACAAAGAGAGTGTGCTGCACTGATTTTCCAAGGGTGCACACACTGCACTTCTATTATTGAAAAGTTGCTAATTTATCAAAGGAGCGTGTACTGCATTCATAGCACCAAAAAGGTGCTGATTTACCAAAGGAATAAACATGGCACCATCAGATTTACCAAACTTCATCAGCTTGCACCGATAGCATAGAAAAGATGCTGCTGTACCACAGGAGTCTACACAGCACTGTTTCTTGGAAGCCGGCTTCCCATTGTTTTACATTCCACTTTGACCTGGCTCATGTCAGCTTTAAAAAAGAAAGAGGAAGTGATTTGTAGTAGACAGGCTTGGGGAAAACTTTGACCTGATTTTATGAGTCATCTTAACAGCTGGTCAGGAGGAGAGATGGCAGAGGGAAAGAACTGCCGGTGAACGCAGGCTGTGTATGTTCAGGGAAAGGAGGAGGGCAGGGCTGAATGCAATGTAGCTTTTTTCATAGGATTAGGGGGAGGATAATTGGAAGACAATTACATGATTATCTATGACCTAAAAGAGACAAGTTTAGACACCATGATAATTTTTGAATGCTTTCCATGGGTCTGTGTTTTTGCAGAGTTTTAAGTACTGAATATACATTTATGTACGTTTCCATGAATATACTGATGTGTGTGTGTATGTGTACATATCTGTATGAATTTATGTATTCATGCATGTACCTTTATATATTATAAGCATATATATAATTGTATGTTTTTATGTACTTTTCCATGCCCGCACCTATGTGCGTGTGTGTGTATATGTATGTATAGTTATATATCTGTGTGCATGTGTGTATATATATATATAGAGAGAGAGAGAGAGAGAGAGAGAGACAGACAGAGAGAAAGAGTTATATATCTGTGTGCATGTGTGTATATATATATATAGAGAGAGAGAAAGAGAGAGAGAGATACTGGTGTGCGTGTGTGTATATAGAGAGTCAAATACCTGGGTGCATGTGTCTGTTAAAATTTACCTTAGCAGGGTCTATTATATGCCGAGGAGAATCTGGAACATCCTCTGGGACGAAAGATCTGGAGAGGGCATCAGCTCGGCAATTCTTGTTGGCCGGACGGTAGATCAGCAGGAAATTAAACCGGGTAAAGAAGAGGCCCAGCGGGCCTGGCGATGATTCAAACGTTGAGCTCAGTGTAAATACTTGAGGTTTTTATGCTCTGTATACACCGTGATCTGATGCTGGGCTCCCTCAAGCCAGGGACGCCACTCCTCGAAGGCCAGCTTGATAGCCAGTAACTCTTTATCTCCAATGGCGTAGTTACACTCCGCCGGGGAGAAGCAACTGGAGAAAAAGGAGCAAGGATGCAGGGTTTATGTAGATGAGTACTGGCTAAGGACCGCATCTACTCCTATGTCAGAGGCATCGACCTCGACTATGAATGGGCATCTGTGATCTGGATGGCGGAGACGCAGCTCTCGGAGAAAGGTGGTCTTGAAGCCTTTGAAGATGGTCATGGCTTCGGGTGACCAGTGAGAAGGGTGGGCCCCCTTGTGGGTCATGGCCATAAGGGGTGCGGTCAGAGTGGAGTAATGATGGATGAAAGAGTGGTAGTAATTAGCAAAGCCAAGGAATCTTTGTAAGGAGCGAAGGCCTGTAGGCTGAGGCCAATCTCTAATGCTTTTCAACTTCTGAGGATCCATCCTGAACCCTTGACTGGAGACTATGTAGCCAAGGAAGGGGATGGTCTCTTGCTCGAAAGAACACTTTTCGAGTTTGGCATAGAGTTGGTTGTCTAGAAGGCTCTGGAGGACGCGAGAGACATCACGGTGGTGGCTCTGAAGGTCCTTAGAGAACACCAGAATGTCTTCAAGATACACCACAACACATTGATATAACATATCCCTGAAGACCTCATTCATTAAATTTTGGAACACAGCTGGTGCATTGCAAAGGCAAAACAGCATCACAAGGTATTCAAAGTGGCCGTCTCGGGTATTAAAACCTGTCTTCCATTCATCTCCCTTGCGGATACGAACCAAATTGTAGGCTCCTCTGAGATCCAATTTGGAGAAAATCTTCGCTCTCTGGAGCCGGTCAAAAAGTTCAAAGATTAAAGGTAGAGGATAGCGGTCTTTCAGGGTGATCTCATTCAAACCCCGGTAATCAATGCAAGGGTGGAGTGATCCATCTTTTTTCCCTTCAAAGAAAAAACCCTCACCAGTGGGAGATTTGGAGGGTCGAAGGAACCCCTTGGCCAGTTTCTCACGGATGTATTCAGACATGGCCTGAGTTTCAGTGAGCGATAGTGGGTAAATCCTTCCCCGAGGAGGCTTGGTGTTGGGTAGAAGGTTAATAGCGTAATTGTACGCTCGATGCAGAGGCAGAGTGTCTGCGGCCTTTTTAGAAAACGCATCTGCGTAGGAAGAGTATAGTGAAGGAAGGCCTGGAGGTGAAATTGAAGTACTCAGGCAGGGTAGAGGCGAGACAGGCTCCAGGCAATTGGAATGGCAAAAGGATCCCCAGCGAGAAAGCTGTAAGGTGGCCCAATTAAACTAGGGAGTATGTTGCTGTAGCCATGGTAGGCCTAGAACCACAGGATGTATGGCCTTATCCAAAATGTGGAAGGAGATGGACTCCACATGCAAGGAACCAGTGCGGAGAAGAATAGGAGCTGTAGTATTAGTAAATTCACCAGGCAATGGCTCTTCATGAATGGACGAAAGAAGTAGAGGAACTAGGGAGCAGATGGTGGGAATCTGGAGGTGCTCCGTCAGTTGTTTTAAGATAAAATTTCCACCAGTACCAGAGTCCACAAGAGCCAGAGTGTGGAACTCTTGATTATCCAGCTTGATGGATACAGGCAAGGTCAATGGAGGAGAAGGTGAAGTCAGGCCTAGGAGCAATCCTTCTGCTGAACCTAGGCCTGGGAGTTTCCCAAACAGACAGGGCATGTAGCTAAGGCATGCCCGGACTTGCCACAGTGTAAGCAGAGACCTGATATCTGGCGATGACATCGTTTGTGGGGCGAAAGCTTGCTTCGGCCCATTTACATGAGTTCTTCCTCAAGTTTGTTTTGGACCGCGTCTAACATGGGGGAGGAAGAGCGTTGACGATGAGACGAGCTGGATGTAGATCCTCTGGAGGACTGGGTCTTCCGTGAACATTCCTGGAGGCATCGGTCAATTCACCTGGCTAGGTTGATTAAAGAGTCCAAGGATGCGGGCAACTCTCGAGCTGCCAGCTCATCTTTAATTCGAGAGCTCAGTCCTTTCAGAAAAATGGAGCGGAGACAATCAAGGTCCCAATGGAGTTCAGATGCCAGTGTCCAGAATTCTATGACATAATCTGTCAAGGACCTGGTGCCCTGATGGAGATGAAGAAGCGTGGATCCGGATGCGGATTTTCTGCCAGGGTCATCAAAGACAGAGGCAAGGAACCCGGGCAAATCTCATAGGACCAGGTCGGCACATTCCCATAGAGGAGAAGCCCAGGCCAAGGCCTTACCATCCAGGAGAGAGAGGATGTAAGTGGTCTTGGTAATCACGTCTGGAAAATAAGCTGGTTGCAGGCAAAAGTGCATGTTACATTGGTTCAGGAAGCCTCTGCACTTCAGGGGATTCTCAGAGAATCGTGGGGGTGCCTGCAAAGGAATGGTCAGTCGAGGAACCGGCATGGAAGTAGAAGCGTTACGCTTGGAGGACGTCGTGGTCACTGCGGCATCCAAACAGAGGCTCAGGATATCAATGGCTGCCGCTAGTGCTTCCAAAGTTTTTGTTGCTCAATGATCTTTTGCTCCAGGCCAGGAATGGTCCGTATAGCTGAGACCACTGCCAGGTCCATGGACTTGGCAATCTGTTAGGATTCGTGGGTTTCGTGGACCCTTGGCCCGAGGTGGAGGTTGGTGCTACCTGTGAGGGAAGGCCCCACAGGTCCTCACCATCGGGAGGTGATGTCAGCTGCAGTAGGGACACGACTATAGTTCAGTAAAGTGAGAATGTCCTGCATCACTGCCACATGATCGCAGGTACCTGCACTGAGAGATACTGTGAGACTCCCCGAGGAGCAGGACGGAGAGGCACAGCCTGAAGAAGTCACAGTACTTAGGCAGGGCTGAAGATATGATGTACCAGAGAAGGAAGCTCCAAGACAGAGGTGCGCTGGGCAGGCCCCGAGGAGCGGGGAGCACAGAGACAGGATCTCTGAAGGAGTAATGAGGAGACTGTCCCAAAGGGTGGGACAGCGCAGCAACAGAGTCTCTAGTGATGACGAAGGCTGCCCCGAGGAGCGGGCAAGTACAGAGTCAAGTCTCTGATGTAGTGACGTAGGCTGCCCCAAGGAGCAGGGAGCGTAAAGTAAAGCCATTGGTGTAATGATGTAGAAACTGCCCCGAGGAGCAAGGAACTGTAGAGTCAAAGTCTCTGATGAAATGACTTAGAGGCTGCCCTAAGGAATGGGGAAGCATAGAAACATAGAAACATAGAAATAAAGGCAGAAGAAGACCAAACGACCCATCTAGTCTGCCCAGCAAGCTTCGCACTTTTTTTTCTTCTCATACTTATCTGTTTCTCTTGGCTCTTAGTAACCTTTTGGTTCTATTTCCCTTCCACCCCCACCATTAATGTAGAGAGCAGTGTTGGAACTGCATCTAAGTGAAATATCTAGCTTAATTAGTTAGGGGTAGTAACCGCCGCAATAAGCAAGCTACACCCATGCTTATTTGTTTACCCAGACTATGTAATTCAGTCCTTGTTGGTTGTTGTCTGTATATAGATCCACTTTTCTTCATTCCCCCTGCCATTGAAGCAGAGAGCTATGCTGGATATGCGTGAAGTATCGGTCTTCCTCCCCTGCCGTTGAAGCAGAGAGCTTTGCTGGATATGCGTGAAGTATCGGTCTTCCTCCCCTGCCGTTGAAGCAGAGAGCTATGCTGGATATGCATTGAAAGTGAAGTATCAGGCTTATTTTGTTTGGGTTAGTAACCGCCGTAACAAGCAAGCTACTCCCCTCTTTTTTGTGAATGCAAATCCTTTTTTGCACATTTCCTCTGAAAGGCAGTGCTGAAGCAACCCCGAGGAGCAGAGAAGCGAGTCGGCAGGATCTCTGGTGAGGAGCGCAGGAGCTACCCTGAGGAGCAGGGAAGCCTGAAGACCAAGTCTCCCGAAGGAAGCGCAAGCAGGCCCCTGGAGGAGCAGGTACCCGAGCCAGAGTCCAGATCAGCAGGTAGAGATCCAAGGCAGGAACCATGGGTCCGGAGAGACAGGAACAAGCACCACTGAGGCGAAGGAACTCATTGCTAAGTCAGTTTCTATAGGCCAAAGGAGGTGCTTAAATATCCCAAGGTAATGATGTCATCAGTCAGGGACGGCCTAGAGATTCCCGCCAATGGTCCTTTAAATAGAGAACAGATGGCGCGCGCGTGCGCGCGCCTAGGAAGGCCCGGAGTCGGAGCGTGGGCTGGCGCTGTCCCAGCCGCTATATGGAGCAAGGGGGACCAGGAACAGTTAGGCGACAATGGCTGGCCAGAGCCGCGAGTTCCCCTGGAGTGGAGGGCCAGGCATGGCAGGATGTGAGTTGGGTTGGCCACGGCCGCCCGCAGCCGATGGTCATAACAATCATGTAGTTTAGTGAAGGTCAATTACACAGCTGTACTCCCGCTTATGAAAGCCCGGCATGGCCAATGTTTCAGCAAATTATTTGCCTTCATCTGGGTCAAAACAGACAATTCTTCTATGAAAAATGAATACAGAATGAAAAATTATTAGAAAGACAATCTTATCAGCAAAATCCACTTAAAGCTCAACCTACTCATACGACACAAGAGGTCTTGACATTGAAAAATGGTGACGCATGCGTAGGAATGCCAAAAGCTCTCCCTCTATTCAAGCTCTAGCCAGCCCAAAAAAAATCAGCATTGGTTACCTACCAGCGCTTAACTGCATGATAAGCTGCAAGATAAAACTTATCTCCTGTATTTTGTTTGGGTAATAATGGTTACAAGATTTGGTAGGTGATCTGAATATTTGTGCTGCCTGCTGATGCTATTTGCAGCCCGTTGCAGGCGAGTCAAGGCACTTGATCTGTTTCCAATACCAATCTTTGAATACATAAGCACTTGTTGTACTGCATTTAATATATGCACCTTATGTTCACATTTTTTAGTATCAGTTCAGGTGTGTGCTTTTTGATTTGGAAAGGCTGGTAAATGAGACATAGAAGTTGCTAGAATAGAGGTAATTATCAAAAACTACAATTTGCCAGTCATGTAATACAAATGTTATGTGCAGAGTATAGTAAGGTGATTTAATTTAAAATTTACAAAGAAAAACAAAAACGAGTTAAAAGTGTAAAGCAGAAGTTGTCAAAGACCTTCTACCCAGACAGTAAGCTGTATTTGTCCATTATAGATAAAAGAGCCCGAGTAGGACCAGGAATGTTTGTGACATAAAAGCAAAACGCCGTGTGCATTTAGGGAGATCTTACAGGAGTTTTCTGATGTGGGAAAACCTTTTATTACTGGAGTTCCTTACCATTTCAGCAGAAGGTTCCATAGCAAGATTAAAGATTAAGGCAGAGAGCGGACATCTCTGATTACTACCCATTTGAATCTGAAAGTGAGAAGAAATGTTCCCACTGACAACAATTTGGGCTCTGGCATTCCTGTACATGCTTGTTCCCAAGTAATGAAACCCACATGTGTTCTATAGCTGTGCAATGTTGCAAAAAGAAAAGGCCATAAAGGTCTTTAAAAAGCTTTATCTGCATCAAGGGATATCACCAATTCTGGAACATGCTGTGACCATGCAAAGTGGATGACATTCATTAAGATCCTGGTATTAAAAGTGGAAAACTTTCCTTTGATAAATCCTATCTGCACACTTGTGCACCTTGCACGCATCGAGCCCAAGGGGAGCCCTGATGGCTTTCCCCGTCCCCCCGTTTTGGAGCGGCCTTGGAGGGAACTTTTTTTTAGATCCCCCCTACCTTATTTTGCCGAGGCGTAACTTGCGCTCGCCGGCCAGCTGCCGGCCTGCCCATTTTGAAAGCCCCGGGACATATGCGCATCCCGGGCTAGTGCGCGCCACCGAGCCTATACAAAATAGGCTTGGCGCGCACAGGGGTAGATTTTCGGGGGTTACGCGTGTATATTACAAGCGTAACCCTTTGAAAATCTACCCCTGTATCTTTTTCCTGGGTAGTAACTCCTAACATCATGTAACTACAGTATGGGTTATTTTTCCCTATATGCAATACCTTGCACTTATCCACATTAAATTTCATCTGCCATTTGGACGCTCAGTCTTCCAGCCTCACAAGGTCCTCCTGCAATTTATCACAATCCACATGTGATTTAACTACTCTGAATAATTTTGTGTCAAATAATTAGTAGCTTTTTGTTCCATAATCACTTAATTTAGATGTTGACTGCATAGGTATAGGAACATATGGAAACCCTTTTTGCTCCAAGTTAGAAAACTGTTTCAATAGGCTCTTCGTTTTCCTAGTGTTGATGGTGGTTCTCATTCTCTGATGTTTGCATTAGGTTTGTGCTTTTGTAGCCTGACATCATTATATTATGATGATTTATTTGCCATATTTTAGATGCCATTCTGATTCCTAACTGTCTGCATTATCCTTGGAATCTGAGGTCATTTATTATACACTTGGTGAAAGGCTGGATCTAGTTTCTCTGTGGGCTGTAGTCCTTAAAAGCCCTGGATATTTTTCTTCATCCCTCCAGTGACGTTATGTTATGAGAAAGCACCGTAATTGGTTTTAAAATATGAAAGCCATTTCCAATCTATCTTATGAGCTTTTTATATCTACTATGCGTGAATTGAACAATGTCAAATATTTGCTATATGACACTGGAATGTTGAGCTTGATGTCCAAATTCTCAGCACTCTTAAAACAATGGGGATGAAGGATTTGATCCTTTCTTGAGATATGAGGTCTATGCCTCCTACAGCAGCTACATTTTGTAATTTTACAGAAATTGTTTTGCTGTTTCTGCACAAGCTATTATTTATTTATTTATTTAGATATTTTATATACCGTCTTTCCATGTTTGGATCACAAAGGTTTATAAAAGTAACATTCATAGCTATAAAACACCAGATAAAGACGGGTTACAAAGGTAATATTCATAGCGGGCATTAACATTTATGAATTGAAATGTTCCACTATATTTATCTAAAGATCTGGGACACAGGCGCGGGTTATAGACAATGAAGTAAAATAAAATAAAATATATATTAACTTTCGCATTTTCTTTTACTCTTTTTTTTCAACCATCTTATGATTAATATAAAATACACCATTATTTTTTTTTTTACAGCAATGATTTTCCACGTTTGTCTGCTAATATGGATTGGTGATGGTTCAATCTTTGAGCAGATTTTTATTACAAGCTTCAGATTTCAGGAAATGTTTCTGTTGAATTGCCTAATGATGCCTCTGTGATGTCTTTAAGAAAAAGATAGACAGCTAAATGTTTGGAAATGCACATTTACAGGCGCACAGGTAATGTTTAATTAAAGGTCACAGATGCATATGCCTTTAACACTTAAAATCTATTTATTTTTGATACATCTAAAACTTCATGTGTGCCTTGGCTACATTTTCATCCCCAGGATCAGACGTCTAGTGAGCTTTAAAAATTCACTCCACTTTGTATGTGTCTAACACTAATTACAAAACTGAACTTAGATGAACAACTGAATATATAGCCCCAGAGGTCTGTATGACTGTGAATCAAAGTTATTACTAAGGGTTTAGTTTATGGGTGTGACAACATTCCATTTCTATGCCAAGATACATAAAAAATATGACTATTTGGCTTTTAGAAAACATGTGACTGAATGGTTATTTAACCTTTCTTTTCTTGTGTTCTGAATATTAATACGAATTCTTATGATTGAATATCTGACTGTTAAGGAATTAGGAAAAACATGGGAATTTGATTTTATGTCTTTTGAGTTTTTATATATTTAGATTTTGAAGTATCCTTGAGAGACTAAGGAGTAAAAGTAGCATATATTGTAGCAATTTTCAAACGTCCATATACGCGCATAAAACCATTTGATAATTCAGCCCTATTTTCAAAGGAGTTCCTAGTGTAAATGTAGCAATTTCCAAAAGCCCATTTCTGCATGTAAATCCTTTTGAAAACTACCTCCAGAGATGGTAACTTTAAAACAATTGGGCGCAAGCCATTATGTCCCATCATATTTTAAGAAGATGCTGGGGTAGGCGTTTGGTCGCTATTTAAATTAAACGCTTGAATCAATCCTGAAGCAGCTCATAGGTAAAATGTTGGCCGCATTGGATCTCATTCATTAGTAGCTTCTTTCAAGATAAGTTAATTTTAGTTATGAAAATTGGATTGGGAAGACAAGAGTACTTTTAAACAGGCCTTTAGAAAATGGAGGAGGTTTTTCTGGCTGATGATAAGAACCGAACCTCGGTGCATGAGCAGTGTTGTGAAGAGTTTTCAAGTATTTTCCTCCTAACAATTTTATGAAAAAGATTTATGAAAATAAAAATAAAAAAAATAATAATTTGTGACTGTAGAGCGCCCTCCGTTTGGGAGAGCCGGATCACCTTGTGGAGTTTTAGCTACATTTTGTGGTCAGCAGTCTGGGAAAACCATGGCCTTTAGCGATCAGGACTGAAGCATTACTTTGGGTGTGAGCTTTTCTGAACTGTGGATAAGGACTTAAAACATGTCGCCTTCCAATATCGCGTCTCACCCTGGCTTCCAAACAGGACGAGTGAGCCAAGGCTGGCAAGGAAAGAGCAAAATCCAATGAGCTAGCCCTATGCGTGGCTTCTGCAGTCCAGAAACTGGGAACCTTTGAAGGCAAGAAGGATTTCCAAAGTGGACATGCACTCGTCAGTCCGCATTTGAACCTGGTCCCGCTGAATTTACCCACGCACCATCTCATCTGCTGTGCTGTGCTGAAAACCCTGGAGAAGCTTTCCAAGCCTACTTTTTAAAAATACAAACGTATGCGCGTAAGTGCAGTCCCTTCCCCAGCTCTTCCCTCCCCCTCCCGGGAAGGCCTCTGCTCGGTCTCTGCATACTTATGAGTGAAGAGGCAGAGACTCGTAAATTCATCCACACGCCAGGCGAGCAGTTTTGTAAAAGGCCATTTCTGGGGGGTGAAAACGCTGTTGAAAATTGCCCTCGTTCTGTACACTGGGTGAACGAAGGTGTCTTCCAGGCACGACAGTGCCAATTCATGGGTAGGGGGAGTACCCCTGGAGAAGAAGGGGCAGGCTGCAGCCAGGACCAGTTTTGTTTTTTTTTTTTTGAATGGATGTCAGGCTCCCCACCCCCACCTCTTGCACTAATGGGGCAATTTTCAAACGATCTATGCTAGCATGAAAGCCACGGGCATGCTTTTCTACCTGCGGATTTAGCAACAGTTTTTGACGTGAAAGCATGCGTGTGCCTCTGCTTTGAAATGGTAGAAACAGTCATTTGTGCTGGCTTCTCTGCGAGGCAGAGTTTTACTGGAAAAGCGCAGGCGTTTAGATTCGAAAATGCCATCTATATGCCCACTTTTCCCATCCCGTAACCTAATCACCACCATCATCCCCCCCCCCCTCCCCCCAACCCTTCCACCGAGGGAAGGTAATTATTCACGGTTGACTGGCGTGGGTAAAATGCTTTGTACCTGTGTAAATCACTTTGAGAATTGTCCTCCCCGAGACTTTGGCACAGTTCATTCTGCACTTGGCACCGGCGCTTGACATGCATGATTTCAGTGTTGAGAGAGTTGTCAGCTGTGCGTTCTGAGCTTTACCAGGCAACCCTGGGTGCTATTTGCAGGGAATCCCTTCAGCCACTGAGCCCACCCAGACGCGTAGGGGTGCTCACTAACAACTTTGGGAGAACCCACTGGGATCCCATTGCCACTGTCCTGTTCCTGCTCATCTCCCCACTGTTTCCCTCAGGTCTCCTAGTTGCTCTTTTTAGCTTGAACTCTTTCGGACTACGTTGTTTTTTTTTTTTTTTTTACAGTATATGTAAAAGAAGGCTCTCACTTGTTTGCATTTGGCTCACAAGTCACAACCTTGACTTCCTGGTGATTGCCCAGCATGGCTGCAGTTCTGAAGTGCCGTTCTAAGCTCACTGGAGGCTGCGCTCTTGAACCTATCAAGACCTGTCAGTCAGGAGCCTGCGTGGGAAAAGAGTGTTTGTGTTGTGTTGTTCTGCCTTTCTGTTTCAGTTTTCTTACCTTTATACCGTTTTGTTTTCCCCTATGTAGGCGAGCCCTCTGGGGACAGGAAATAGTCTGATTGTAATCCGCTTTGAAGTGGCTGAAAGGCGGACTATAAATAAATGATAATAATAATCATGTCATTTGTTCTGATTTAGCATGCACTATGGGCCGGATTTTAAAAGGGTTACGCGCGTAAATCCAGAGGGTGGCGCAGGCACATGTACGCCCGTGCGTACCTTTTTAAAATCTACCCCTATATTTTTTACAGCACACATAGTTTACTAAATTTTGTGAACAGCATATGCTGAAACATTTTAACGCATGCTAAAACACTTTAATTTGCACTTAAATGACATAAACCATAGTTCATTAGTTTTTTGTGTTGTTTCAGAGGGGAAATGACTCAAAACAATATAATAAATCTCGTTGATGCTTTCGTGTCTGTTTAAAATGACCACACATCCCTACTGTCAACATAACCAGGATTGCACAAACTAATGCAGGATATAACACAGGCCATACTAATAAACAATAGTAGAATCCAAGTGCAAGCTGCAATACATTGTCATGGTTTCTTGAGTTGCGCTTTGAAGTTTGTGTTTTGTTTACTACATTTTGAAATATTCATAATCAAATGAAAACAAACACTGAACCATATTGTTAAAATTAAAAATGTTAATCTAGTATTTGACTTGACTATAAAAACATGAACAGTAGAAGAGGACAGGAAGGCTCATCTGCATACTGCTCCCAGCATCCCCCAGGAGAGGAGTCCAGAGGTCACCGCAAGCGATCCAGGGATTGACTTCCACAGCCCCAGCTTCCAGAGGCCCCGCACCCTTTGCAGCAGAGGAGGACTGGAAGGCTCATCTGCATACTGCTCCCAGCATCCCCCGGGAGAGGAGTCCAGAGGTCACTGCAAGTGATCCAGGGATTGAATTCCACAGCGCCAGCTTCCTGCATACTGCTCCCAGCATTCCCCGGGAGAGGAGTCCAGAGGTCACTGCAAGTGATTGAAATTTACAGCCCTAGCTTCCAGAAGCCCTGCATCCTTTGCAGTAGAAGAGGACAGGAAGGCTTGTCTGCATACTGCTCCCAGCATCCCCTGGGAGAAGTTTCCAGAGATCACTGCAAGCGATCCAGGGATTGAAATTTAAACCCTTCAATAAACTGAGTGAAGATCAATTTAATGGTGGTTAAAAAGGATTGGTAAGTAGAGCTTTGGGAAATCTTTGGACTTATAAAAGTTTGGTGAAAGGTGAAATAGAGGGATATAGTCTTTAGAGTTTGTGTGTGTCTGAGGTAATAAGCAAGCCAGAGATAATTAATTCTAGTGTCTGTCTTTCCCACCCACTCAACCCTTGATTTTTAGGCAAGAGACACTTTCTCATTAAAAATCAATCAAGGTCTTATCTAAATCATACTATTGTACCAGCCCTTATTGAAAGTTTAATCATCCCCTTGTAGGACACTAGCTGATTAATTAGTAAATTCACCTGTAAATTTAAAGTACTCTAATTCCAATTCCCTTAGTTTCCTAAACTTAACTAGGAACTCAATAAAACTAAGATGAAGGCAGCAGTCCCGCAGCAAGAGGGGGGCTTTCCAGTCTTTTGCATTGAGTGTCACATGTATGATTTTTTACCCGCTGGTGAGAGATTGTATGTGTGCACTCGGTGCAGAGAGCTCCTGGCTCTCAAGGAACGAGTCCGATCTCTGGAGGCTAGAGTAGCAGGCTTGGAGGAGCTGAGGCAGATAGAGAGGTACATTGATGAGACCTTCAGGGACATAGTAGCCAAGTCCCAAATCCAGTCTGGCAGCCCCAGTGCTGCCTTGGATCAGAAAGGTCTCCCAGTAGGAGAACATCACCCTGGTGTAGCAGGAAGTGATCCTGTAGCAAGGACCTGCTCTCCAGGTGATGTATTATCCTCTCGCACTGAGGATAAGTCTCCCAGGGCTACTGCCCAGGAGGGAAGAGTTAGGCCGGCCATCATAGTTGGTGATTCAATTATTAGAAATGTAGATAGCAGGGTGGCTGGTGAATGTGAGGACCGCCTGGTAACTTGCCTGCCTGGTGCGAAGGTGGCAGACCTCACACGTCACCTAGGTAGGATTATAGACAGTGCTGGGGAGGAGCCGGATGTCATTGTACATATGGGCACCAACAACATAGGGAAATGTGGGAGAGAAGTTCTGGAAGCCAAATTTAGGATTTTAGGTAGAAAGCTGAAATCTAGAACCTCCAGGGTGGCATTCTCTGAAATGCGTCCTGTTCCACTTGCAGGTCCCCAGAGGCAGGCAGAGCTCCAGAGTTTCAATGCATGGATGAGACAATGGTGTAGGGAAGAGGGATTCAATTTTGTAAGGAACTGGGGAAACTTTTGGGGAAGGGGGAGACTTTTCCGAAAGGATGGGCTCCACCTTAACCAGAGTGGAACCAGGCTGCTGGCACTAACTTTCAAAAAGGAGATAGAGCAACTTTTAAACTAGAACAAGGGGGAAAGCCGACAGTCACTCAGTAGTGCATAGTTCGGAGAAATGTATCCTTTAATGAAACAGGAGAGTTAGGGCATCCCAACAGAGAGGTTCCAATAAAAGCAAACATAGTCCATGTGCCTATATGTAAAAAATCACCAAAGCTAATGATTTTCAAATTATCACTAACAACTGAAAAGCAGGTTGTTAATACAAACAAAAAACACACTTTGAAATGTCTGTATTCCATTGCCAGAAGTCTAAGAAGTAAGATGGGAGAGTTAGAGTGTATAGCAGTAAATGATGAGATTGACATAATTGGCATCACAGAGACTTGGTGGAAGGAGGATAACCAATGGGACAGTGCTATATCAGGGTACAAATAATTTTGCAATGATAGGGAGGATCAACTTGGTGGGGGGTGAGGCACTTTATGTCCGGGAGGGTATAGAGTCCAACAGGATAAAGATCATATAAGAGACTAAATGCTCAGTAGAATCTATATGGGTAGAAATCCCATGTGTGTTGGGTAAGAATATAGTGATAGGAGTATAGTACCGTCCACCTGGACAAAATGGTCAGACAGATGATGACATGCTAAGAGAAATCAGGGAAGCTAACCAATTTGGCAGTGCAATAATAATAGGAGATTTCAATTACCCCAATATTGGCTGGGTAAATGTAACATCAGGAACTGCTAGAGACAAAGTTCCTGGATGTAATAAATGACTGCTTCATGGAGCAATTGGTTCAGGAACCAACAAGAGAGGGAGCTATTTTAGATTTAATTCTTAGTGGAATGTAGGATTTCATGAGAGAGGTAACGGTGGTGGGGCCACTTGGCAATAGTGATCATAACATGATCAAATTTAAACTAATAATTGGAAGGAGGACAATACATAAATCTACAGCTCTAATATTAAACTTTCAAAAGGGAAACTTTGATAAATTGAGGAAAATAGATAAAAACTGAAAGGTGCAGCTGCAAAGGTTAAAAGTGTTCAGAAGGCATGGACATTGTTTAAAAATACAATCCTAGAGGCGCAGTCCAGATGTATTCCACACATTAAGAAAGGTGGAAGGAAGGCAAAACGATTACCGTCATGGTTAAAAGTTGAGGTGAAAGAGGCTATTTTAGCAAAAAAAAAAAAAAAATCCTTCAAAAATTGGAAGAAGGATCCATCTGAAGAAAATAGGATACATTTTTATTTTATTTATTTATTTATTTTTATTTAAAATATTTTCTATACCGTCGTTAAATTAATTCACCATCACAACGGTTTACAAAAAGGCACAAATAATATTAAAAGTTGATTGGTATAGATAACATATTATAGATGTGCCATTAGTGAATGGTAACATGTTTTTTAATATAAAATGCTATGTGTTGATTTTGCTTATATGTTGGTTGAAAAAACTTCTTTATGGTTCCTATATAAATTTAACACGACTCAAAAAGAACGCAAATAATTTCCAACAAAAACCAAATCAGCAATAGAAAAGGAAATGTCAATCTGTATGCCGTTTCCCAATATAGTCGGTTATTAGTTGTAAATGTGTTTTCGTGTTTTTTAATTTTTATTTATTTTTTAATTTTTGTATATATATATATCTGTATCTAGCCGCATCAGCAAGCCTGTCGGCGTGCTTTCTTATGATATTTCAAACGAAAGCCGCCCGGACTTCTAATCATTTGCGGCAGTCCTTAATATTCTAAATATTCTTTTGTTATATAGTGTATTCCTACAGTTTTTCATTAGATCATCAATAAATTGTGCCGTATACTAATCCAACACTGTTCACTCCTCATCGAGTGTATTTTCTCAAAACGCAGTGCATTGACAAAGTCAGATCTTGGTTCAATGATAGCTCAACAACCGGCCGAAGTTTCGCAGCTTATGCTGCTTCATCAGGAGCTTGAATTATAAAACTTTGTCAGAGCGGCATGTAACTCTTCAAAGCAGGACGACCTCGTCTCAAAAACTTTGTCAGAGCGGCATTTAACTCTTCAAAACAGGACGACCTCGTCTCATGACATCTCTGTTCATTTCAAGATGTCATGAGACGAGGTCGTCCTGTTTTGAAGAGTTAAATGCCGCTCTGACAAAGTTTTTGAGACGAGGTCGTCCTGCTTTGAAGAGTTACATGCCGCTCTGACAAAGTTTTATAATTCAAGCTCCTGATGAAGCAGCATAAGCTGCGAAACTTCGGCCGGTTGTTGAGCTATCATTGAACCAAGATCTGACTTTGTCAATGCACTGCGTTTTGAGAAAATACACTCGATGAGGAGTGAACAGTGTTGGATTAGTATACGGCACAATTTATTGATGATCTAATGAAAAACTGTAGGAATACACTATATAACAAAAGAATATTTAGAATATTAAGGACTGCCGCAAATGATTAGAAGTCCGGGCGGCTTTCGTTTGAAATATCATAAGAAAGCACGCCGACAGGCTTGCTGATGCGGCTAGATACAGATATATATATATACAAAAATTAAAAAATAAATAAAAATTAAAAAACACGAAAACACATTTACATCCTATATAAATTTAACACTCTAATATGTATTAGGAGATAGGAAAGAAACATTTTAAAAACTGATTGCTCATAAGCATTGACAAGTTAAGTGTAAAACATTGATAAGATAGGCGAAGAGAGAATTTGAAATGAAGTTGTGATACATATCAGGAGGACCTTGCAAGACTGGAAGATTGGGCATCTAAATGGCAGATGAAATTTAATGTGGACAAGTGCAAGGTGTTGCATATAGGGAAAAATAACCCTTGCTGTAGTTACACAATGTTAAGTTCCATATTAGGAGCTACCACCCAGGAAAAAGATCTAGGCATCATAGTGGTTAATACTTTAAAATCGTCGGCTCAGTTTGCTGCAGCAGTCAAAAAAGCAAACAGAATGTTAGGAATTATTAGGAAGGGAATGGTGAATAAAAAGGAAATGTCATAATGCCTCTGTATCGCTCCATGGTGAAACCGCACCTTGAATACTGTGTACAATTCTGGTCACCGCATCTCAAAAAAGATATAGTTGTGATGGAGAAGGTACAGAGAAGGGCAACCAAAATGATAAAGGGGATGAAACAGCTCCCCTATGAGGAAAGGCTGAAGAGATTAGGGCTGTTCAGCTTGGAGAAAAGACAACTGAGGGGGGGTATGATAGAGGTCTTTAAGATCATGAGAGGTCTTGAACGGGTAGATGTGAATCGGTTATTTACACTTTCGAATAATAGAAGGACTAGGGGGCATTCCATGAAGTTAGCAAGTAGCACATTTAAGACTAATCTGAGAAAATTCTTTTTCACTCAACGCACAGTTAAGCTCTGGAATTTGTTGACAGAGGATGTGGTTAGTGCAGTTAGTGTAGCTGGGTTCAAAAAAGGTTTGGATAAGTTCTTGGAGGCGAAGTCCATTAACTGTTATTAATCAAGTTTACTTAGGGAATAGCCCCTGCTATTAATTGCATCAGTAGCATGGGATCTTCTTGGTGTTTGGGTACTTGCCAGGTTCTTGTGGCTTGGTTTGGCCTCTTTTGGAAACAGGATGCTGGGCTTGATGGACCCTTGGTCTGACCCAGCATGGCAATTTCTTATGCTCTTATGTTCTTAAGGAAAATTACATTATAATTCAATTTTACAGCAGGTATGGCAGCGTCTTCTGAGATTTATAGAGGCAATGTAAGGGAGGGCTGTCAAAATGGTGCTGAGTCTGCACCAAAGGTTCAATGAGGTGAGGCATAAGGACCTGAAGAGAGGGGAAGAAATTGGGTGGCTACAAGAGGTACAAACACCTCAAATATATAATTAAGGTGCAAGAGGCAAGCATTTTTATATTAAAAGGAAGGATCTAGAACAACAGGGGTGTCATGGTATGGTGTGAGAAGGGGTAGATTAGGAGTAACTTAAGGAAGCATTTCTTCACAGAACGGGTGGTGAGTGCATGTAGGTGTATCCCATTGCTCGCATGGAGTTGCATTTATGATTTCTCTTAGAAATGCATATCTCAGTGCATACAATGGGATGAAGCCAGGACTGTAGAGGCGTCGTAGAACAGGTTGGAGTTAGGGCTGGCGGCAATCAAGGAGCAGTTCAAGGCAAGGCAGGAGTCTGGGCTAGGAGATGATCAGTAGTGTGTGGTCAGGCGAAGTGGAAGTCTGGACTAGGAGATGGTCAGTAGCATGTCAGGCGAGGCAGATGTTGGGTCCAGGAGAAGAGCAATGGCGTAGTCAGGCAAAGCAGTGGTCGGGTCCAGGAGGAGATCAATGGCGTAGTCGGGCAAAGCAGTGGTGAGGTCCAGGAGGAGATCAATGGCGTAGTCGGGCAAAGCAGTGGTCGGGTCCAGGAAGAGATCAATGGCGTAGTCGGGCAAAGCAGTGGTCGGGTCCAGGAGGAGATCAATGGCATAGTCGGGCAAAGCAGTGGTCGGGTCCAGGAGAAGATCAGTCCGTACGAATAGCTGAGTAGCACAAAGCACAGGAATAGAGGAAGACGAAACCAGGAACAGGAACACGGAAGGAACAGGAACCAGGAACACAAGGAGATCACCAAGGAGGCAACGAAGTACACGTCCAGCATGGAGACCTGTTGCAAAGGCGACTAACAGGAGCTGAGCCCAGCCTTATATACCGGAGCTCAGTGACGTCATCATCTGGGGCTGCGGGTTAGATTCCTGCCGCGGTCCCTTCATAAGGAACAGAGATGCGCGCGTGCGCTCCTAGGGAGGGGCGCAACATGGGACAGCGGTATCTCTCCGCGGACCACAGGAGTCAGCCGTGGAGACAGGAGCACCGGGGACAGCCCGAGGACGGAGGCGGTGGCCCACAGCCATGAGGGAAGTGGAGCCAGATGCTGGAGCAGGCAGAAAAGGGTAAGAGGACCTGGCCGCGGGCCTGCCGCAGCCAGCAATCGCAACAAGCTTTTCTTTCCATTTTACTTTTTTTCCCTTCTGTCCTGTCTTCATCACTTCCTCCCCTCCCTGACATCTGCCTTTCCTTCATTTTTCTCTGCTCTTAAATCTGCCCTTCACATCAGCAGCACTTCACTCTCTCTATCCTCTCGTCCCTCCTCCTTCCTCCTGTCCTTCATCTCTTACCCTCCGGTTCTCCCTGTCCCATCACTTCACCTCCCCAGCTCTCCACTGCTGCTTTTACCCTCAGTCTTCCCCTTACTGGGTTGCGACCCCTATCAATCTCCTGCTATCTTGCTCCCTTAGCATAAATTCCTATTTAAATTGGGACTTTGAATGGGTTGATCACACAGAAGACTGTAATAAGGTTTTCAAACATGTTTATTACGCAAAGATTTTGAAAATAGTAAATTGTTCGTTTTTACTTTTATATAACTGAGAACATTGCACTAACCTGTGATTTTAAACACACATTTTTAATGTCTTTTTGAGAATGGAATTACATTTTGCTGGAACACTCGGAAAACTGTTGGGTTAATTGCTTGAAATACTGATAGTGTCCATTGAAGATCATAGATAGCAATTTCTTTCAAAACTATAATACTCACTTTTTAGATTGTACTGTAGTTTTGTACTAGTGTAGTGTTCTCCTGGAGCAGGAGGTGGAAGCTAAGATAATAAAAATACTTCAAGTGGGCCTGTGAAAAGCAGAGTGAATCTTTAGGAGCAAAAGAAAGCATAAAGGCAGCGGAAGCATGGCCTAGCAGCGTTGCAGGACGTGAGGGTGGCTGGGTTGTTACCTGCATGCTACAAACTCCCCAGAGATCGGCAGCTTGGTGGTGGCGGGAGGGCAACAGGAACCTAGAATGCCAAATCTTCCGGCAACAGTCACATGACATTCCACATTTATTTATTTATTTATTTATTTATTTATTTATTTATTTAAAATAGTTTTATACCTCCTATCCACAGTACCAAGTGGTTTACAATGAAACATTCATAAAAAAAACATCAATTCAAAAACATATAACTAAAATTAGACATAAAACATGTAAAACAAAGCCTTAGAAAACAAGAGACTAAAAAAATAAAACATGAAATAAATACATAAAAAATCACCTGCCAAGATTAAAAGACATGCTCAGTCACCAACACGTCAGGAAGACAGATTGCTGAAAGTTACTTGAAAAAACATGAGCTTTAACCATCTTCCTGAATTTTAAAAGTGATAGTTCACTTTTGATGTCTCCAGGCAGCAAGTTCCACAGTTCAGGTCCTTGAACACAAAACCGGCATTTTTGAGACTCGTCGTGATATTCAGACTGAGTCCAAATATTCCAAATTTAGAAAAGGTCTAGCTTTTTAAGCACTTTAAATTAACTTGCTGTGGGCTGTTTTATGACTTTGGAAGGGGATAAACTTCAATTTTGTACTGTTTTATGATTTTGTCTTCTTTTTAATCTAATTTATTATGATTTATTGTAGAATCAGGATATTTTATTGTAATATCTATTTTGTTTGCTGATGTTAATGTTTCTCTGTGAATTTTGATTTGTATTTTAGATTTTCGATCTATAAGTGATTAGATGGGCCAAATAGTCTTTCATTCCCTTTCTCTCTCTCTCTCTCTCTCTTACAGCCTTCACTCTCTCACTGACTGTGCCTCTCGCACAGCATTTACTCTCTCATTGCGAGAAAGGGAACGAGAGAGCAAGAATGAGAGCGTGCGAGCTGTGAGAGGTCAACTGTCTGCAGCCTGACGCAGCACATGGAAATGTTTCTGGGTCTGTGTGAACAACTGTGAGGTCCAGGCCCGGATTTAGGCATAGGTAACTGCCTAGGGCCCCAAATATCGAGGTCAAAGAGGATCCTTCTTCTGCTTGCCTTAGGGCCCTGTGTCGGCAAAGCTTCAAAGGGGGTTCACCATGGCACTCAGCTTATGGGTGCCAAAATCTTAAATCTGGCCCTGGTAAGGTCCCCAGTACTAAGGTGACTTACAGAGTTACTAGTGACGTGCAGGTGGTTGTTTTCTCCATTTATTTGAGGGGGAAAAATCCTAATGCATAAACCTTGGAGGTAGTTTAATAACTGGGTTAGAGGTCCTCAGGGACGGATTCCTGATGACGGCCGGCCTGGGGATTCGCCGCCCAGGCCGGCCCAGGAGATACCACGTGGTCTGCCAAGCACGGCTCTGCCACGTGACTAGAGCGACCGGCCCACCAAGGGATGCCCGATCCCCCGATAGGGCAATCCGCCCCCGGAGGGCCTTTATCTTTTCAACTCTTCTTTTTGGTTAGTTGTGTGTGTGTGTGTGTTGGGGGGGTAATATTTCTTCATTATGTTGAAGACTGTGGGGGTCATTTTCAAAGGAGTTACGCATGTAAATGTGACATACTGTCGTAGCAATTTTCAAAAGCTATTTACTCGAGTAAAGTGCACTTACTTGAGTAAATCCTATGGACAATTCATTGGCATATATTGTAGCAATTTTGAAAAGCCCACTTACTTCAGTAAAGTGTATTTACTCGAGCAAAAACCAGTTTTGCTCGAGTAAATGCTTTTTAAAATCTACCCCTGTATGATTAGTATATAGTTTACTGATTCTTCTTTTAACTATTTTTTTTGTTTGTATGTTCTGGTCTAGAAAAGGGGCCTGTATGTATACAAGAAGTGCTGTGATTTTTTCAGAGCGTAGTGACTGGGGGGGCATCACAATGCTAGTGGGATTTATTCTGTCCACTGTTCATTGTGGGTTGTGTCTGTCACCAGGCCATCTTGGACTTGGCTTTGCTTGTCTCTTGGTCAAACGTTATGTGTGCTTTGTATGTTAGTTGGACAAATTATATTGTGTTTGTTATTTTTACTGCAATGTAGCTGTACATTCGTATTCGATATTTTGAAACCCCTTTTCAGTATCTATACAGAAAGATGGGAAAGAAAACGAATAAGTGAAATGAAATGATTGCAAGCTAATGGCTGTGCGTTTGTATAACAGCAGCAGTGGAAGAGCAAACCCCAAAGGGTAATAGGCAAAGAAGCGGCATGCTGGGCATATCCGCTCAGAGGCTGAGGGTGTAGGACTCTATCAAGCTATCGGCCACCAGCGGCAGTGAAAAAAGTTTTCATCTGGGAAAGAGACCTGTGCTAAAAGCAGGAAAGAAGCCAGATGGAAGAAGAAGAAAGTGCCACTTACATCTGCACAGTGATCAAAGGTCCGACTCAGAGGGGAGTGGGTTTTGGCACTGGATACGTGAATGGTCTCTATGTATCTCCAAGTACAGCCAGTTTTGTCTTTTGATGCTACAGTTCAGAAGCTCAGAAAGTTCCCACAGCCTGCGGGCAATTGTGCTATGTGGACTGGGTGAATAAATCAGTAGTCAGTCTCCAGGAAAGATTAGCTCCTCTGGTTTATCTTGCGGTGAAGAGCATTCTGTCCTGTTATTGTCACCGGAACACTGCTTTCTGAGAAGAACACAGGCAATCAGAAAAGCACAAACTTTCAGTGCTTTCCAGTAACATAATGTGAAGCCAGCAATTATTTTCAAAATTAAAAATCCCTTGCCTTCCTGCTAGACCAGTCGTTACATATGGGATTTCCCTCCCTCACCACTGATGGAGACAGAGGACACACATAAGATATGCTATACTGGGTCAGACCAAGGGTCCATCAAGCCCAGCATCCTGTTTCCAACAGTGGCTAATCCAAGTCACAAGTATCTAGCAAGTGCAAATAGATCCCATGATACTAATGCCGGCAAGAAGCAGTGGCTATTCCCTATTGATTAATAGCAGCTTGTGAACTTCTCCTCCAGGAACTTATCCAAATCTATAATAGCTGCCTTAACCACATCCTCTGGCAACACATTTCAGAGCTTAATTGTGCGTTGAGTGAAAAAGAATTTTCTCTGATTTGTTTTACACTTGATCTTAGCCAAAAGGCTGAGAAACGATCTCCAGTTTGTTTTAAATGTGCTACTTGCTAACTTCATAGAGTGCCCCCCTAGTCCTTGTATTATCCAAATGAGTATATAACTGATTCACATTTACCCATTCAAGTCCTTTCATGATTTTGTAGACCTCTATCATATCCCCCCTCAGGCGCCTCTTCTCCAAGCTGAACAGCCCTAACCTCTTCAGCCTTTCCTCATAGGGGAGCTGTTCCATCTCCTTTATCATTTTGGTCGCCCTTCTCTGTCCATTCTCCAGTGCTACTATATCTTTTCTGAGATGCAGCAACCAGAATTGCACACAGATTCAGTGATACAGAGGCATTATGACATCCTCCATTATATTTGCCATTCCCTTCCTAATAATTCCTAACATTCTGTTTGCTTTTTTTGACGGCCGCAGCACACTGAGCCGACCATTTCAATGTAATATCAACTATGATATCCTGCTCTTTTTCTTGGGTGGCAACTCCTAAAGTGGAACTTAACAGCAAGGGTTATTTTTCCTTATATCACCTTGCACTTGTCCACAGTATATTTCATCTGCTATACGGATGCCCAATTTTCCAGTCTCGGAAGGTCCTCCTGCAATTTATCATAATCCGCTTGTGATTTAACTACTCTGAATAATTATGTATTATCTGCAAATTTGATCAGCTCACTCATTGTACCTCTTTCCAGATCATTTGTAAATATATTGAAACGCACCGATTCAAGTACAGATCCCTGAGGCACTCCACTATTTAAATTTTTCCACTATGAAAACTGACCTTTAATCCTACTCTCTGTTTCTTGTCTTTTAACCAGTTTGCAATCCACAAAAGGACATCGCCTCCTATCCCATGACATTTTAGTTTTCTTAGAAGCCCCTTATGAGGGACTTTGTCAAATGCCTTCTGAAAACCCAAATAAATCACATGTACTGGTTCACCTTTATCCACATGCTTAATCACTCCTTCCAAAAAATATATCAGATTTGTGAGGCAAGACTTCCCTTGCTGTGTCCCATTAAGTCATGTCTATCCATATGTTCTGTGATTTTATTCTTTATAACAGTTTCCATGATTTTTCCCAGCACTGAAGTCAGGCTCACCAGTCTAGTTTTCAGGATCACCTCTGGAACCATTTTTATATATCGGGGTTACATTGGCCACCTTCCAATCTTTAGGTACAAAGGATGATTTTAATGATAGTTTACAAATTACTTGTCATGGGACTGAAATTTCATTTTAGAATTCTTTCAGAACCTTGGGATGCATACCATCTGGTCCAAGTGATTTGCTGCTCATCAGTTTGTCAGTCTGGCCTACTACATCTTCCAAGTTCACCGTGATTTAGGTCAATTCATCTGAATCGTTACCCTAGAAAACTAACTCCGGAATGGGTATGTTTTAAAATCCGGGGTCGGCGTGCGCAAGGGGGTGCACAATTATGCACCTTGCGCGCGCCGAGCCGCACAGGCTTCCTCTGTTCCCTCTGCCCTAGCCTGACCTTCCCTTTCCACCCCTTCCCCTAATCTTTCCCCCCCTAGCCCTACTCTAACCTCCCCTTGATCTTTATTTTACTTTCTGCACCTGCCTGGAGGCAGGCGCAAGTTGCGAGCGCCGGCCGATTGCCGGCACACGATCTTGGACACAGCAGCAAATGGCCGCTGTGCCAGGAGCCGCTGACCCCACCCATGTCCCTGCCCCACCCCTTTTTTCAAGCCCCGGGACTTACGTGCGTCCCGGGCCTTTTGAAAATAGCTCTGGCGCGTATAACCCCCCTTACACTCATAGGTCTTTGAAAATCTGCCCCATATTGAATATATGACAGATTACTCATCCTATTAAAGGAGAGGTAGGAGGAACAAGCTCAGTACCTCCTGAGTGGAACGGTAATTTGTCACATAGGAAATTAGAAAGTTGAGATGGATCATAGGTTATCAGAGCTCTCTCAAATGTGAACAACTGTCATTCATCCAAACCGACCGCTTGCTGAACCTGGAGACGAGACAAAGGACTGGTAAAAAGCGCGGGAAGCTCTGCTAATTCAGCAGCTCGTGCATTCGCTTGACTATGCACGAGCTGCTGAATTATACATAGGTGGTGAATAACAAGATGTATTGTTTAAATTGAAAGAAATGAGACTAAACAGAAGGAAACAACAAAAATCCATTTACCAGTAACAATTTTGTCAATACTGATCGGACAAGGTTCCAGGTATTGTACAGGTTATATATGAAATCTCAGGATCTTCACTTCCCATCAAACAAGAACAGTATCATAACTTAATAAGTATCTAATATCTGTATTATTCGCTCAATAACCATCCTTTAAAGGTAATTACAATATGTGCAAGAATACATGAACTATCATCATTTACTGGTAGTTTTGCATAAGAAATTGCAAACATTGGTGTCCAGACAGAGATGTATGATGTTACTGACTGGAGACATGACATATGATAATATTGCAGGAATGTTGCTTTTAAGCCGACTTAAAATGATGACGTGTGCTTTGCGAGGCACAAAGGGAGGCTTGTAAGGAAGGACCTTCAATACTGTGCCGTTGACAGTAAGGCTAGTGGCAGTGTGCATGTCTAACAGCAAGAGCAGACGAGCAAACCCGAAAAGAGTGGCAGGAGAAGGAAGCAAAATCCCTCCTGATAATCTTGTTGAAGGTCGAGGGTAGGGAGCCTTTGGCAACGATTAGAATCCACCAACATATCAGCTACTAGCTGCTTATGGAAACCCGTGAAGAAGGTTTGGGGGCTGGAAAAAGCTGACTGGAATGAGAAGGCCCCTCGCACACTTGCACGGCGATCCAAGGACCGATTCAAGCGCCGTGGGCTGAGCCGTGGTTTTGGCAGAGGGTATGCGAACGAGAGTGAAAGTGAACGGTCTCCATGTAGATCTGACTGCAGCCGGTTTGTCTTTGGACGCTCCAGCTCTGAAGCTGATCTAGTTCTCTGGGCTAGATGTGCTGCGCAAATTTCCCACAAATGCAAAGGGACCAGATGGACTAAAAGGGTTTTCCCCATTTTGCATCAGCAGAAAACACGCTTAGTACATCTGGGCCCAATCCATGGGCAACTGTGCTCAGGGATACAGGGTGAATAAACCGTTGGTCAGTCTTCAGAAAGATTAGCGTCTCTAATTTATCCTGACGGGAACACTGGTCCCTGAGAGAGATACGGGCCTGAGAAAAGCACAAACTCTGAGAGCTTTCCAGCAACAACTGGTGAGGCCAGAAATCAGTTTCAGAGCTCACAATGGTCAGAAATTCCTTTGAGGTCAGAGACAAGTGAAAAATCCTCGAATTTGCTAACATTAATTAATGTCTGTGGAGCAGGATATCTTTCAGAAACTCTCATGGGAAGATGTCGTTGCAGCTTTTGCTGCTGTCAAAGCCCGGAAGCGTCAGTTTCGTTTGTGAGGCAGGACTCTCACGTTTCTGTTATCAGTACGGTTATCTTTCAGACTAAGATAAAAGTGAATTGGATAAGCAGGCTCAATTCCTAATTGTTTGTTTTAGGGCTTTATGAATGGGTAGATGATGCCACGCTTGAGTACAGATGTGTGCCTTTCGTTAATGGTGAAACTGCTTCAAAAAACATATAAGCAGTTCATTTGCGTTCCTGCGCATGATTAATGCAGAGGGCCTCAAATCAGTTTAAGTCCCTGATCTCCACTGGTCTTAATCTGGCCCTCTTGGGTTGCCAACTCAGAAGCTCTCCAAAAAAAAAAAAAAAATCCAGTTTCTATTCTTCCCCGCCACCTTTAGCAGGTCTCCACTCCCTCACCGGCTGGACCTTCACTTCCTCTACCTCCACCACCTGTCTTCCTGCTCACTCACCTCACGCTTAGGAGCAGACAGAAAGTGGCTGCAGGTCTGGCTCCTTGCCATATGGAGAGTGTGCTGATACTTCGGTGCCCTTTCTCCTGCGTGGGCTGCTTCTGCCATGGAAAAACGAGGGGCCACCATGGGACTCAGTGTGTGCCCTGGCTCACAGTCCCCATGGGTCAGTGTGTCAAGGTTGCTGCTGGAGTGGGCAAGTGGTCGGTGAACTGGCCTCTCTTCATAATGCTTGACTTGGCTAGGCAAATGCCAACCAGTAGGCAACCCCTACCTTGCACAAAAACAACGAAGAGGCCGGTGGCAATTATGAAAGGGTTTAGGCTCCTAGCTTTGGGAAGTAGGCTCCTAAATTAGTCCTTTTGAAAATTTGCTAGGGCTAGGTTCCTAAATTTAGAATCTTAAAATGTGAGTGGCTACAGGGGTGGAGTTAGTGCCGGGGAAAACGTTAGGTGCTTAGCACTGATTTTAAGCACTAGGCACCTAACTTTGGGGCCTGATTTACAGGGTATTTACCCAAAGACACAAAGTGGGAGAAAACCTTTAGTAAATGACCTCCTCAGGGTCCTAAATCAAAACTAATGAATAGCAGGCATAACATTTAGGACTCTAAGTTTTAGGTCCCTAAATTTAAGTGAATTTTCAGCTGAAAGCTTAGGCTCATTAGTTCAGTTGAAGATATGCAGCTAACTTAATAAATGAGGCCCTTAATTTTTAGACCTCAGTGTAAACCTTAGTGGGGTTTTAATCCCAAGGGCACACAAACTTAGCATCAACTCCCACTCCCACAGAGAAGTCAGGCTTCCAGAATTCAAAAACCCCGGAACAATTGGATAATGGTGGGCTCTGGCAGAATAAGGCCTGTGAAAAAGACACCCAATCTCTCCACTGGTACCCCTGCAAAATGCATTTTCTGCATTGGAGAAAATAGAAACCTCAGCAACAGATTTTATTATTATTATTATTATTATTATTATTTTTATAAATCATCTTTATTGGATCCATGCAAACAACAATACACAGCCATAAAAAGCAAAGAGCCTACAACACAAGAAAAAACGAAAAAAACATAGATCCAAAAAAAAGTTGTCAAACTTTTATTCCCCCCTCCCCCCCTATAAGAAGTCACAGATAAGGGCACAGAGGCAGGCGCAACTTGCAAAACAAAGGTATGGGGGGGTTTTAGGTAGGGCTGGGGGTGGGTTAGGTAGGGGAAGGGAGGGGAAGGTGGAGGGGGCGGAAGGAAAGTTCCCTCCGAGGCCATTCTGATTTTGGAGTGGCCTCGGAGGGAACAGGGAAAGCCATTGGGGCTCCCCTAGGGCTCGGCGCGTGCAAGGTGCACAAGTGTGCACCTCCTTGCGTGCGCCGACCCTGGATTTTATAACATGCGCGCGGCTGCGCACACATGTTATAAAATCGGGCATAGATTTGTGCGCGCTGGATTGCGCGCACAAATCTATGCCCGCGCGTAGGTATTAAAATCTGCCCCAAAACATTTTTCAGATACATCAGAGAAAGGAGAAAGGTCCAAAGTGGTATAGTGAAATTGAAAGGTGACAATGATAAATGTATGGAGAGAGATGAAGAAAAGGCAGAAACATAAAACAAATACTTCAGTTTGGTGTTCACTAAAGAAGAACCTGGAGAAGGAACTTTGCTGGTTGACAAACCATTGGTGGAGATGGGATGGATGAAACTCCGTTTATAGAAGAGAAAGTATGGGAAAAGATAGGAAAACTGAAAGTGGACAAGGCCATTGGGCCAGATGAGGTACATCCCAGGATACTGAGGAAGCTCAGAGATGTGCTGGTGGGTCCGCTGTGCGACCAATTCAATAGATCCCTGGAAACAAAAGTGGTGCCGAGTGATTGAAGAAGATTGGTGGAGGTCCTGCTCCACAAGAGTGGGAGCAGAAAAGAGGCCAGAAACTATAGGCCGGTTAGCTTCACCTTGGTGGCAGGTAAATTAATGGAAACTCTGCTGAAGGAAAGGATAGTGAACTATCTACAGTCAGGAGGATTGTTGGACCTCAGGCAAGGAAACCATCCACACTTCATAACTACTCCTGTAAATGGAAGCAATGCAGCACATGGTGTGAGCAACGATCCATAAAACCTTTTACATGCAAACCTCGACGACTGTTGGATTACCTCCACTACCTGTCCTGAATGGGTCTCACAATTTCTTCCATTCGAGTACATCTAAGTGCCATAGCAGCTTACCATGTCTCAGAGCATCCTCTTGTTTCCCAATACATGAAGGGGCTGTTACATCTATGGCTTCCTCTACAAAATCCTTGAGATATGAACATCGTATTGCAAGTTTTAATGGACTCGTCTTTAGAACCTTTAAATAAAGCCTCACTAAAGTTCCTAACTTGGAAAATCGTCTTTTTCATGGTGATTACATCAGCGAGAAGAGTTAGTGAATTTCAAGCCCTAGTTCATTTTCCACCTTACCTACAATTCTTCCACGATAAGGTGGTCTTGCTCACCCACCCGAAATTCCTTCCAAAGGTGGTTTCTGCTTTTCACATAAATCAAACAATAACGCTTCCCGCATTTTTGCTGAAGCCATACAGACATGTTCATGAGAGAAAACTGCATTCATTGGACTGCAAACAGACCTTGGCTTATTATATACGATGAGCACAAAGTCATAGAAAGTTATCTCAACTTTTTGTTTCCTATGATCCAAACAGATGGGGAATACCAGTTAAAAAAAAAAAAAAAAAAAAAGAACTCTTTCCAATTGGATTACAAATTACATCCAAAATTGTTATGCATCAAAATCCCTCATGCTAACACATCCTGTGAAAGCACACCAGGTCAGAATAACCACAGCTTGTCTGGTGCATCTGGGAAATGTGCCTATTGAAGACATCTGCAACGCAGCCACCTGGGCCTCCATTCATACATTCAAATCACACTATTGCCTTGATGAGCAAGCTAATGCAGATGGATCAGTGGGAAGAGCAGTTCCTCATCATATCTCAGCCAGTAACAAGCTGTCCACAGAGAGTCTGGGTTGAAAAAAAAAAACAGAAAAGAAGGGAGAAATTCAGAGGCAAAATGAATTAGAACTACTGACCAAATATAGCCTCTATGATAAACTGATTTTTTTTTTCAATTTACAACCCTCGGCTTGGGACTCCCCATTCAGCATGGCTAATTCTGGCCCCTCCCCTCCTCTAATACACTCGAATACAGCCTAGCGAGTTATGGCACATTAATCCCGTGAGGCGCTCTCTGTTTACTGAATTTGTTTTTAGATTTTTTTGTCTAGATTTTTTGCTTATTTTATTAATGAGTTTTATTTAGATTATGTATGTATGTTTTAAATCTGTAAACCGTTTTGACTAAATTTTTATTTGTAAAGGCACTATCCCTAGCCGGTCCAATATTATGGAACACAATGCCACTCGAAATAAGATTAATGAAAGATTTAAAACTCTTTAAAAAAAGTTTAAAAACATGGCTCTTCAAAAAAGCTTTTCACAGTGAGAGTGGGGAGTAAGAAATACTAACGGACAAGAAAAAGAACTCCGACACACAGTTAAAAGTTAACAAATAGCAGTTATCCCTCCTTTATTATTTTTTCTCGTACCTAAAGATTAATATATGGGAGTACAGTATATCTCATATATGGATATTCTATTAGTCATATAAATGGAATTTCCAATCCACAATCCAGATAGCGTATATTATTTGAATCATGTAACTGAAAATTTATTGGCACCTACTAGCTAATTTATAATCCAAACCAGACTTATTTATGTGCCTATCTGTAAACCGTTGTGATGGTATACCACTAAATGACGGTATAGAAAAGTTTTTAAATAAATAAATAATAAATAAGTTTGCTTACTGTAAACGGTATTTTCCGTATCTAGCAGAATGAATTAGCCATGCGATCCCGCCCTTCCTCCCTGGACAGCATCAATACACATTATGGATGAAATTGTTTTTCGCTTTGATATGAACTGAGGAGACATCTGGAAGGCTCATTCACACGGGAACTACCGCACATGCCCAGTAGGGCAAAAGCCTTAGCTTTGAGAGACAGGTCCGCCAACTGCCACCCTGATGACATCACCATTGAGCATGGCTAATTCATCCTGCTATCTACGGAAAACAACGTTTATAGTTAGAAAACTTGCTTTTATTTTAATGATTACCAATCAGTAAACTTTACTTTAACACCCAAACCCTGGTCCCATCTGATTTGTCCCGGCCTCGCACCTCTTGAGATACACCTACAGTCTACACACACACACTGGGTGCAGCACAACATTGTGTGGGCCATAAGCGAGAGCTTCCCCTCATAAAAAAAAATCCCCCCTAGGAATTAAGAGTCAAGCATGGGAGTAATTTGCAAGCCAGAGCAGCCCCTGAAGAGAAACAAATTAGTTTATGTGCTCTTGGGGTTAAAACCCTGCTAAGGGTTACACATACAATTAATTTATAATTACACTTGGGGCAATCTTGTAAAATAATTCCCTCGTCACGGGAACATTATGAGAACTTTATGTGCTATTTTATGGATAAAACTGCCAAAATTTGGCAGCAGCTGGACCTCAAAATAGCTAGTGGTTCCAGCCAAAGAACAGCATGGGCATGTCCTACACAGAGTGATGTTTCGAATTGTTTGGGTTAAATTCAGCAGCTTGGCAATCAGGATTCCGTGCTTTTCCTCAATTGTGATGTGGGCTACACAAGGCTTGAGCAGTCTCCTGGGCTCATTTAGTTAAAGCAGCATTTAGAAGAAGATGTGAAGAGTATTAAGACAGCTCAGTGACTACTTCGTGAAGGTTATTTAAAGGAACTTAATCATCACAAATTACTGTTGTAACAATCTAGTTAACATGTTTTTGATGTGTTGACCTAAAATGTGAATGTTGCTTTTGTAAACTGTTGTGATCTTCTTTTGAAACGACGGTGTGTGAAATGCCTAAGTAAATAAAATAAAGATCATTTCTCCAGCACTTTGAAGATGGCAGCAATTCACCCTCTACTCAAGAAGCCTAATTTTAAACATTGAGAACTATAGTAATTATTGACAAATAGTTAATCTGCCATTTCTGGGGAAACTAATTGAAAAGGTAGTAGCGACCGACTTAATTGATTTTCTGGAAGAAAGCAACCATTACGATCCTCACCAGTCTGATTTCAGAATGGGCTTTTGTACTAAAATCACTTTCTTTGGCCCTTCCTGATGATCTATACCATGAAAGGGATAGAGGCAACAACAGTGTTTTGCTTTATTAGACCTTAAGCCTGCAATTTGATTCTCTTAACCGCCAAATGTTGATGGATTGACTGGTGAAATGTCTTTGACTGGTTCTCTTCATTTTTAACCAACTGGACACACAAAATTTGTGTTAAAGGAGAACTTTCCAATCCAAGCCTTTTCCAGTAGAGTCTGGAGTTCCCCAGGATTTTATGATATCATCTTTTCTTTTTAATCTTTAGGTACAACCGCTAGGTCAATTGATCCAATAATTTCAGATTAGTATTTCCTAAACATGGATGACATACACTATATTTGCCTTTGGGTCCAGATTGTGAATTAGCATTACAAACACTCTGGGGGCCATCTAGACAAAACTGAGAACTGGTTAAATATGAATCAGTTGCATTCAACATGAATAAGCCTGAGGTCATTCGGATTGAATTGATACAGGTCATCAAAATAAATTAGATTGTTTTTCAGCTAATTGACCTCAAACAACTTCCTGTCCATTCTTGCTAGGAGTTTAGGGGTGTTATTTGACAGTGCACTACAATGGTATAACAGATTGCTGAAATCTGCTATGCATGCTTTAGGATGTTGCATCTTATAAAACAGGTTAGTGGTTTTCTAGGCACTGACCAGTTGTGAACAATCACCCAAGCACTTATATTTATGTGACTGGATTATTGCAACAGTTTATTAGTAGGGATTTAAATAAAAACAAACCACTTGCAACAGTTCCAACTAGCATAACATTCTCTGGCATTGATTATTTCTGGAGTCAAGTCTAGGGCTAGTATTTCCCCTGTTTTGCATAAATTCTACTGGCTCCCAATTGTCCAGCATATCATTTTCAAAATTGTTTGCCTGGTTTTCAGATCCATTTGAGGCATTGACCCAGGATACCTAAGCTGCTGCCTAAAACTATACAACCCGAATTGCACCCTCCTAACATCACAGTCCTCATTATTGACTATCCCATCATCAAAATCAGCCTGACTTTCTATGGCTTTTAGCCATTTATTTGGAATGTGCTGCCTCCTGACCCCCAGAGTTGTGAGGACTATTTGACCTTTCCTAAGATGATAAAAATCTTATCATTCTAGGAACATTTATATGCTTCCTTTGTGTACACTCCTAGCAAAACTAGGAATCAACTTCTTCTTACACGCAGATGACATACAGTTCTACATTCCTTTAGCAAAACAATTGAAAACATACATGAAGGCAACACAACAAGAACTGACACAGCTTAAATTAGCACCCACAACACAAATAAAACTGAAATCGAATGGCTAAAGAGAAATCCCTCCACAGTTAAACCACCACCCCTAGACTTGGGCAATTTTCAGATTACACCCTCCGAACAAGTACGCGACCTAGGAATACAGATCGATGAGAACATCACAATGAAAAGGCACATAAACAAATTAATTAAAACAGGATACCCCAAGCTGAGAATATTACATCGGCTGAAACCATTACTAACATTCCAGGACTTCCGCACTGTTCTACAAACACTAATTTTCTCAAACATTGATTATTGCAATTCCCTATTGCTAGGCCTTTCATCAGGACTTCTAAAACCACTACAGTTGCTACAATATGTCTCTGCAAGGCTTCTATTAGGAGCAGGGAAATTCGACCACATCACCCTCTCACTGATAGCTCTGAACTGGCTACCAGTACAAGCCAGAATCCATTATAAAATACTAATACTAATTTCATTAACAATGGAAACCCCTATTTAATAGGTATGAATCTCCAACCACACACACCACAATGAACACTAAGATCTGTACCTACAACGCAAAGTACACACCTAACGCAAACAAGAGACAGGCCCCAAGTTGTGGAATTCTCTACCAGAGTTGTCGTGTCTGCTAACAGAAAGTAAGAGGTTCAAACGTGAGCTGAAAACCTGGCTCTTCATAAATGCATATGATTTAACATAATATATCAATATGCAAAGAACTACAATATTAAAAAACATAGTCAATGTTAGAAGAATGAACAACAAAGAATGAGTGATATAAAGATTCTTAAAACAACTCTTTGACTAATATATGAAGGCCATTGAAACAGCACAATTTATATATTATGTTAGTATGTTTTAAATGTCTTGTGGACCTATAATATGAATGTTGATTTTGTAAACCGTGGTGATCTTCTTTTGGAATGACAGTATGTTAAATGATTAAATAAATAAAATAAAATCTTGGTTCTTCAGTGAGGCCTTTGGAGAATGAAGGGCAAGATTTACTTGTGTAGCACCAAATCAACTTGTTTTGGTTGAGAATATTAAAACAGTACCTCTTTTAGTACAGTTTCAAGACATTAATAGACTAGTCTATCACTTTACTCCTCCCACATTTTCTTATCCAAGGGTGGCTGTAGATTGGTTGGGCAAGTGTTAGGGACTGACTATATATACTGAATCTAGTTATTTTAATGTTTATGTATAAGATATATATCAAAAGCTGGTCTGCTTCATGAAGGACTGAATTTCCAACCAGTTTATGGGGCCTGGAACAGCCGTGGTTCCAGAAGTTCCCAAGCAGGTCACAAAATTGCTGTTGCAGAAATAGACCCTTGAGCCGAGGGGGAGTTGACGCAACCTACAGGGAGGAGCCCAGCAGGTTCCCACCGTCGGCCAGTAGAGCTGGCTGACTAGAGGCCCAACTGGAACTTCACCAGTACCAGCCTGTGATAGAGTACATGACAGAAATCACGACATTATTACAACCCCAGGAGTAATAGTTAAACAACAGCCCTACCGGATTCCTGAAGCCAGGAGGCAGGTTGTAGAAGCTGAGGTGAAAGAAATGCTTCGACTTGAGGTAATAGAAGAATAAATAGCGATTAGTCCTTGCCTATTGTAATGGTACCTAAACCAGATGGTAGTATCCGGTTCTGTATTGACTTCTGGAAGGTCAATGAGACTTTGAAGCTGGACGCATACCCGTTGCCCCGCGTGGATGAACTCATCGAACGCTTGGGAACTGCCCAGTTCATCTCCACGCTTGATTTGACAAAGGGATACTGGCAAGTTCCCCTGGCGCCAGCTGCGAAGGAGAAGACAGCTTTCTCAATACCGGCAGGGCACTTCCAGTTTACAGTCCTGCCGTTCGGACTTCATGGGGCTCCAGCTACCTTCCAGTGCTTGGTGGACCGCTTGCTATGCCCACATCAGGGTTATGCAGTGGCCTATCTTGACGACATTGTCATTTACAGTGGAGACTGGGAGACACACCTAAGGCAATTACAGACTGACAGCCAACCCCAAGAAATGTAAATTAGGGGGTCTAGAAGTACAATATCTGGGATACTCCCTGGGAAGAGGAAAAGCCCACCCGCAGGCACGGAAAATAGAAGCAATTACCCGAGTCCCGGTCCCACAGACAAAGAATAAGGTCTCATCAGTTACTATCGACGGTTCATACCAAACTTTTCAAAAAAGCGGAACCCCTTACATGCCTATTACAAAAGAGAGCCCCAAAGAAGGTTAGATGGTCTGCAGAGGCGGAGGAAGCCTTCCAGGGTTTAAAGAAAGACATATGCTCGGAACCTGTTCTGCTAAGTCCAGACTTTACTAAGCCCTTTATAGTACAGACAGACGCATCAGAGGTGGGGCTAGGAGCCATCCTCAACAAGAGAAAGAAGACGAAGAACACCCAGTAGCCTTCATTAGCAGGAAGCTACTACCCCGAGAGAGACGCTATTCAATGATAGAGAAAGAGGCCTTAGCTGTCAAATGGGCCTTGGAGGCTTTTCGTTATTACCTACTGGGCCGCCAGTTCACACTGGTGACGGATCACCAATCCCTTGTCTGGGTCTCTCGGAATAAGGAGTCCAATGGACGAGTAATGAGGTGGTTTTTGGCACTCCAACCATTTGACTTTAAAGTCCGATAAAGAGCAGGGAAAGCGAACGTAAATTTATTTATTTATTTATTTATTTTTAATTTTTATAGACCGAAGTTCTTGTAGGAACTACAAATCAATCCGGTTTACATACAACTTTTAAATGCCCAAAAAGAGTAGTGGGCTTTACATAGAACAGTTGAACAATAAAACAGGTAACAATAGAACTAACAATAAATTATGGAACAAATAGAATAGATAACCAATTAAACATAGTAATGTAGTAATAAATATTATATAGAAAAAAAAAAAAAATATAAAAGAGATAGAGTAAATGGAGTGTGAGTAAAGTATAAATACAAAGATGAAAGAGCTCAAAAATTAAGGTACAGTTGAAAAAAATTGTAATAGGAAAAAACAGTGAGATAACCCATGATTTGGGTTAAAAGACTTGATTAGGTAGCATTAGATATCTGGGAAGGCTTGACGGAAAAGCCATGTTTTTAGCTTTTTTTTGAACTCCTGATGACTTGGTTCTAGTCTTAGATCTTTAAATGCTGACTTCCTTTCTAGGGAAGTCTCCCTTCTACAGGCAGGCGCTCAACTAAGGAAGATTGAGCTGAGGGGGCGGGAATGTGATAGCGTACATGACAGAAAGCCTCAGACTACCTTAAAGGACCGGCTCCAGTTTCTGGCCCGGTCCACTTTAAGACAGACAGGAAAGGGATTCTCAGGTGGGGGCGTTTCCCTGAGCCAAGGGATAAAAAGGTGAGACCCTGAGAGAGAGACATTTTCTTTTGCTTGTCAGTCTGCTGAGGTAAGCAGCCATTTTCTTCCATTCTGTTATACAATTCTGTAAATAAACTGTTGAAAAGCAGATCAGATTCCAGCCTGGTCTGTTCTCCAGCCTACCACAATCCTAGACCTCTCCAAGGGTATCACACAGCCCTTGTTCTCCTCTGGCGCTGGGGCTGGGTGGACTTAGGCGCGCAGGCCTCTGTGAAGGGGAAGATCTGTCGCGAAGAACATGGTGTGTGCCAGCACAGTAAAAGAAGGCGGAGTCTAGACAAGCAGCGGTCAGGACAGGCAGCAGGCAAACAGAGTCAGGAACAGGCTGTGGTCTGAGGTGGGTGGAGTTCACTGTATCATGGTTCAGGCAGTAATCAGGGCAATCAGTAACAGTGAGCAGGCAGTGGTCAGAGGCGAGCAAAAATCAAGCAGCGTCGAGGTCCAGTCCGAGGTCAAGCCAGAAGTCCAATCCAAAGTCAAAGCCAGAAATCCAATTCGATGAGATGAGGAATGAAGAGGAGGACGAGGGACCACAGGAGCAAGACGAGATGCTGAAGACAGTTGAAGGGAAGACAAGAACTTAGAAGACAAACCAGACAGTTAGGAACTAGGAATCAGGAACAACACACAGTGGAATCAGGAACCAGGAAGCAAGGATCAGGTACCAGGAATCAAGAACGCAGAGGCAACGCAATTCTCCAATGGAGTTGACCTAAGGCCGAGGCAAGGAGAGGCAGGAGAAGTGGCCTTAAATAGTCCCTGCCCTGTGATGTTATCATCTGGTGCCTTCGGGCTTTTCCCACCGCGGGCCCCTTTAAAAGGAGCTTAGTCGGGCATGCGTGCACCTCTGGGAGGCCCGGGGAACAGCATCGGAGGAAAACTGCGTGTAAGGCCTACTGCCCGCATCTTCCGGGGCTGTTGGAGTCGGCAAGGGCGGCTGCGAATCTGGCGGTACCCGAAGGGCCGCAATGCCCTGGAGCAGGGACCTCCCCAGGCGTCAGGAAGCACTGCGCCGAGCACAGGGCTGGAGGTAAGAGTGGCGGTCCACAGCACAAACCATTATGTATCTGGTGACATAAGCCACTGAACAACAGGAGTCCTTTGAGTTGCGTATGTGTGGAGCAGCTCTCTGACTTCCTCTTCAAATCTATTCATTTTAGTAATTCCAAGCCCCCTTTTTTTTAGACACTCGGGTTCTGCCTACCCAGCTCAGAATGTGTTTCTTCTATAATGGATGCTAGTACAGAACAGGATAGCCCGCCTGAATGCAAAGAAATAAAAGGTTAACAAAAACAAAAAAAATATATATATATATAAAGTAATATCTTTTTATTGGACTAACTTAATACATTTCTTGAGTAGCTTTTTCAGGTGAGACTTCAAATGAGCAAAAGGTGACATTTACCAGGAAACAGAGTGTGGCAGCCAGAAGTGCTACTTTTTGAAGGTGAAAGGAGTGATTCTGTACACCGAGATCGAGAGTGAACAGGAACCCGTTTTGAAATTGAGTCGGGTGGTGAAGAATGGGTTTGCTATCCGAATCATTCAATTGGGATTAAAGAGTCGGTTACTGTGTGAGCCGTCCCACATAAGAGCAGCTGGTTCAGCATTACAATTACTCTTGCAATTTTTTTTGATGCAGTATGGCCCCCTGATGAAGCCTTTTTGGAGAAACAAGGGCTTCTTGTGGGGTGATTGGGTGATTGATTACCACAAGGAGGGAAAATCGTTAACAGCCAAGAGAAGAAGAATAGATTGTAATGCCATTGGGTGAATTGAGATCTACACACAAGTAAGATGGTGGCTCATTGAAAACACCATTGACTATCTCATAAAACTATCTCATAAAACATGAATGGAGAGAGGTCACGTGATGCGATAGCCTGAAAAGCCGCGCTTCTCAGAGCTCCGGGTGCTGGCCCACGAAAAGCTAACTATTTACAGTGTCAACCCACGCGGAAGCGGCAACGAAGCTTACCAAAGGGCAGCGGAACAGTCCAGGACGCTAGCGAGCTGAGTGTCCGGAGGTTTAGCATGTCGGCAAAAACGCCCCGAAAGGAGAAAGAAAAGCCAAAGGGTGGAGGGGCTGAGCAGAAAATGGCGGATGGCGGGAAGCAGCAGGAAATGGCGAGTCTAGATGAGGCAGCAATTTCGCGCATGACGGCGGCGGTCGTAGAAGCGCTGGAACCTAACTTCACCGGCATTACAGATAATTTTGCCACACTTAAAGAATCGCTAACGGATATAGGGCACAGAATCGACATTACGGAGGGCCGCATTGCAGCGGTGGAGGAAGATCAGCAAGCCCTCACGGCGCGCATCACTGCTTTGGAGACCGCAGCGAGCGCAACGGACGCCAAGCTAGAAGATTTGGAAAACAGAGCAAGGCGCAACAATTTAAAATTCATCGGTCTACCGGAGGAGATTCAAGAGGGTGAGCTACAGGCTATTTTGGAATCTTGGCTCCCTGGGGCCCTAGGTGTGGAATCCTTAGTGGGCCGAATTACCATAGAGAGGGCCCATCGGCTCGGCATCCGGAGAGAGAAAGACACGCGCCCCCGCCTTGTGATCGCACGCTTCATGAATTGGGCGCATCGTGCCACTATTTTAGCGGCCTACCGGAAAAAAAGGGATCTGCAATACAATAATCACAAAATAGTGATCTTTCAAGATTTTTCAGCAGCGGTAGCAGCTAAACGCAGATTATTCTCGACTACCTGCAACGATCTCTACAATAAGAACATCAGATTTGCGCTCCAGTATCCGGCGCTACTCAAAATTTGGAGAGATGGCAAGGTAAACACCTTTGACTCCCCCGAGAAAGCTAACGCCTGGATGGGGTCTCAGGGCCATACAAAGTAGGTGGGGGTACAGACGGCCAGGCCGAGGCACTGTCGCATGAGGATGGATCATTCACAGTGCAGCAGATATTGCCAAATTATGAGGAGATGGGCAGCAAGCTGCTTTGTATATGGCTGGAAGGCTGAACTATATTATCCGGACAGACTGGGTGGCCTATGGTATACAGTGATGAGGACATGTTTAGATACTGACGTGCCACCAACCTTCGGTGGCGGAGGCTCATCGTGGACCTCTGAGTGAGGGCTACAGTGTGGAGTGCTCTGGAGTGTGGCAGTTCAGATAAGCCTTTAAATGGCGCAGGGCACAAAAGGTGTTCCCTACAATACGGCTGTGCCTTTTGGACAGGTTCTGAGACTGGTATGGAGACGTATGCAATCAGAGGTCTTACCTTTCAGTGGGGGATACATCGGACTAGTCAGCTCTATTAATAACACACTGGTGCCTCACTATGTACTGGTCTTGTGGGTTATACGGTTGATAATGCATTAGTTTTGTGTTACAGGCTCTCCTGGGAGAAGGGGATAGGCTATGGCCTAGGTGGGGCATAAGGTAGCGAGTGGGTCAGCACCTGAACACATCAAAAAACGGATCTCTAGCCCACTAATGTGGGCAAGAATGTTTATGTTGTGTATAGTTGTGGGGGGGTTAAGGGGGAGAGAGGGGGGTGGGGGTACAGGGAGGGGGGACCTTCACGGGGGGGACATACACCATTCTGGGGTACACGATGGGATAGTTAAAGTAGCAGTAGATTTTGTGGGGGGGGGGGCGGTCCAGGCTGGGAGGCTGCACCCCTTGACAACACCAGAACAGGTTCATTGGTATACGACTGCATTGGTTACAGGATGAGTTCCATAAGGTATATCTCCTGGAATGTAGGGGGAATAAGTACGCCTATCAAGCGGAAAAAAATACTTACTGCCTTGCAAAGACAGAAAGTGGGGATAGCAGCCCTTCAAGAGACACATTTGACATCTGAGGAAAGTCTTAAATTAAAACGGCAATGGGTAGGACAGTGTTTTTATAATCCAGCAATAGGCCGTAAGGCAGGAGTTGCCCTATTGATCCATAAAAGTCTTAAGTTTGAAGTACTGGCACAGAAATCTGATGCTCAAGGGCGGTATTTAATTTTGGTTGGAAAGCTGAATGGCAGGGAAGTGACAATCTGCACAGTATATGCACCAAATGAGTATAACCACTCTTTCTTTCAGGGGCTGGTAGGCCAAATCCTTGGCATTTCTCGGGGCGCCCTGATTCTCTTAGGGGATTTTAATTGTGTGGGGGACCCCAGGGTAGACCGTTCTAGGCCCACAACTACCACACCCAATATGGTGGGAAAAGGGATATCCTACTTATGTGCTGAGTTACATCTGCTGGATATCTGGCGGACACTCAATCCAACAGAGAGGGATTACACTCATGTATCGAAGGCGCACGCGACGCTATCCAGAATTGATTATGTGCTGGTCTCCTCCGCCTTGCTGCCTCAGATAGGACAGGTAAAAATTGGTCCCATAGAAATATCGGACCATGCAATTATCTGGGTTGAGATTAGTGATGGTATTGGGGAGACGCCCTGCAGGTTGTGGCGATTCCCTAGTCACTTGCAAGGGGACTCAAAATTCCGGGACTTTCTTCTTGATAAGTGGGCGGATTTTGCACACCACAACAGGGCGCACAAGGATGATCCGTGGTTGTTTTGGGCCGCCAGTAAGGTAGTCATGAGGGGAGAAATTACTTCCTATACGATAGCACAGGCGCGGGCAATGGCGAGCAGGATCGTAGACTTGGAAACTAGATTGAGTCAGGCCCGGCAGCAGTTGGCGCTAGACTGTTCCCCACAAGCCCAAACACATTATAATGACATTTTACGAACTTTGAATGGGCTTTTACACGACAGGGCACAAAGGGCACTGCAGCGGAGTGCTCATAAATTCTTCCGGTATGGTAACAGGTCTGGGAAAGTGCTCGCCAGCATGGTGCGGTTGGCCAGAGGGAGTACTGTGATTGACAAATTGAGAAAAGGGGATGGGACACCATTAACGACCGGGAGGGAGATATGTGCAGCATTCCGGTCTTTTTATGAGAGACTTTATACTGAGGACAGAAAGGGGGGAACAGCACAGGAAGAGGAGTTTTTTCGTGATTTGCACATCCCAACACTTGACCCCCAAAAACTAGCCTCCCTTAATAAACCTATCCAATTGGAAGAATTGAGGAGCGCTATTATGGCAAGTAAGACAAACAAAGCCCCGGGCCCAGACGGCTTTACTGCCGAGTATTATAAATGTCTCATTTCCCGGGCAACGGAGGACTTACTCCTGTTCTATCGGGAGGCGCAATGGCGCGGACGATTCCCAGAGGAGACAACACGAGCATTTGTCACTGTCCTTGAAAAACCAGGTAAGGACCTGTCTTCTACGGCGGCCTATAGGCCAATATCTTTATTAAATTTTGAAGCCAAGGTCTTTGCCAAAATAATGGCGGATAGGATGAGTGGGGTGTTTCCAGACCTTATTACGGATAATCAGGTGGGCTTTGTCAAGGGTCGGGCGAGAAGTACCAATCTTACAAAACTGATTATAGCCATGGAAGAATGTAAAAAACAGGGGACACCGGCACTACTCGTGGGTTTCGATTCGGAAAAGGCATTCGATAGGGTGTCCTGGGAATACATGTTCTCCGTCCTGGGGAGATATGGATTTGAAGGTGAGATAGTACACAATATCAGGATGCTTTATCACGCTCCCAAATCTGCTATTCGGGCAAATGGGCAGATTTCAGAGGACTTTAATATACTGAGGGGTGTAAGACAAGGTTGCCCTTTGTCTCCACTGTTATATATCCTTTCCATTGATCCGTTATTACGAAAAATGGAAGCGGATCCACTGATTAAAGGGTTCAGTTGGGGGAGGCAGGTATTTAAGGTATCTGCTTTCGCGGACGATGTTTTAGTGTTTCTTACTGACCCGCAAAGCTCCCTGGAACGGGTACTGGCGCATCAAAGACTGTTTGGTGCCTTTGCCGGGCTGAAAATAAATGTGGATAAATCAGAGGCTATGGATCTGGGGTTGTCGGTGCGTCAAGGGTGGACCGGGGATTTTCAATTGAAGTGGGCGGGAAACACTATGCGATATTTGGGCATTTTATTGACCAGAGATGTTACGAAGATACAGGAGACGAATATCCGACCCCTATTACACAATATGACTAAGAAACTGGAAATGTGGCGATCCCTTCCATTGTCTCTGAAAGGCAGGATTGCGCTATTAAAAATGTTGGAATTGCCCAAATGGCTGTACGTGTTCTTACAATTGCCTATCTGGTTATCTAAGAAGGACCTCGTGAGCATTAATAGAGTTATTTGCACGTTTTTGTGGGGAGGACGGAAACCCAGATTGGCTCTGCAGACGCTTCAGTTACCTGGAAGGCAGGGGGGGTTGGCGTGTCCAAATTGGAGAGCTTATAATTTGGCTAGTGTCCTGCGTCATGTACAAGATTGGCTGGAAGGGACCGGAAAGTATACCCCTCGCTCCTTTTTATTAGAATGGCTCAGGCCTTATAAGCCAGAATCCCTGATGCAAGTTGGGGGCACATACCTCCCGACCACATATCGGGGACATATGATAGTTATGTCTGGGAGGAGGGCATGGAGATTCTTGTGTTTGCGGGTCCTCCGTTTACCACAGCATATTACTCCTTACATGCCGTTGTGTGGTAATCCCATGTTCCCCAGTGGTATGATGGGAGCTGTTTTTAGAAAATGGGAGGCTAGGGGGATACGTAATGTGTACAATATGTTCGAGTTAGGGTCGGGAAATCTGTGGTCCTTTCAAGACTTCCAGCAAGTGTATGGAGTACGAACACAGGATTTTTTTGCCTACCTGCAAGCAAGGCACTATGCCCACAGCTTGGTGGGGTCGTACACCTTGGAAAGGGGGTGGGATTCCTTACGGGGTTTTTTTATGCCAAGGGACAAGTTTGGTCATTCATGCTCTACCTTGTCAAAAGCAATAAGGGATATTCCTGTCAATGAGGCAAAGCTGGATATACAAAATAAATGGGTGCGCATAGCTAATGTGTACCTGGCTATGTCGGATATTGAGGAAATTTTGATATCCAGTAGTAAAGTATCCGAAAATGTACTGATTCAGGAGGTGGGGTATAAAATTTTACATTGTCTGTATATTTCCCAAGCTCAGAGATATGCTGCCAGAATGTGTGACTCTGCAATGTGTATTAAATGTACTAAGGAAGTTGGGACTTATCTTCATGGTTTATGGGAGTGTCCGCAGGTGGAGCTTTTCTGGACAGAGGTGTTGTCCAGGCTGGAAAGGATGCTCAATATCCCAGTTCCCAGGGACCTACGGTTTTGCCTATTTCGTCTACCGCAAGGAACCTTGAAGGACTTGCCAGACTGTGATTTGCGTTTTCTAGACAAGGCTCTGGTCACAGCGGTGCAGACCATCATGGCACAATGGATATCCGAGGATCGGCCCTTGGGAGGACAATGGCATGCCCGTATGGTGAGGCTTTTACAACATGAGTATTGGACGGCGCAATCACAGCCGCTGGCCAAAAGAGATTTCTGTACAGCAGTCTGGAGTAAGTTTTGGTGGTCCCTCACTGACGCTTCCCGCGATCTGATCCATACCATTACTGGATACAAATACAAATCGACGGGAGGGAATGGGTAACGTAACGTATTCAGTGAACATTGATGGGACCGAACTAGTAGCACCCGGATAAAGGTATGCTACGAAGAGGTAGACATTTACCTCAGGACTCTGGTGTATGGGGGGTTTGAGGGGGGGAAGGGACGGGGGGGGGGGGGGGGAACGGGAGGTACTGTTCTATACCTGTTTTCTCATGTTGTATAATGTGTTTGGGTTATTGTAAAAACTTGCAATAAAGAAAGAATTCAAAAAAAAAAAACATGAATGGAAATGTATTGAAAAAATGTTTATTTTGATGTAAATCATATATAAACCGTATGTTAAGTGTTGTAAATGGCATATAAGCCATAAGAGTATATGAGATCTGCATCGATTATATGTATATATAGATGCTCTCACACATGCTTGTGAGGCGGTGTAGTAAGGCTGTTCAGCGATAATGATTGTACTTGTGTTTTAAATTGAATGAGTGGGTAAGAGTGTGAATGTGTATTAGGGTGAATGTTGTGAAGCCATTGAGACACATTTTACGATATTTGTTAAGCAATTTGTGATAATAAAGTTTGTATACTCTCTTGCATATGTGTGTGTATAATAATTGTTGAGAGTATAGATAACTTCACCCACATTGTTAGCCAGAAGTGAATCACAAAAGGTGTTCCAGTGATATGGGTGATTAGAAGGTTTCAAGCAGTATTCATTTTATGGTACATAATGTGATAAGAAACCTAGGCAACTGTTGAATCCATTTTTTGTCCATTCCAAAGTGTATTATCATTTTGAGTTCAAAACTCTTGCATTCCCAGATTATTTTAAGTTTTCCTTTGATTATCCTGGTCATAAGATCACTAAGGCAGCTGCCTGGTATATTTATTTATTTATTTATTTATTTATTTGTTTGTTTTATATACCGATATTCTGAAACAATCATACCGGTTCACAACAGCATAATAAAAATTATTTAAAACATACATAAACAGCATCAAAGGTAAAGCTGAGTACATATAAAAGAAATAAAAATCATCTCCATAAAAAAAAAAATGATATAGAATTAGCATAATTACAGATAAGAAAAGAAAAAAGCCTTCTCCTAACCTCAAATACGGAATTGCTCCTGTTAGAACCTATTTAAAATGACATGCTTACTCTCCAAACGCCAGTTTGAATATCCAAGTTTACAAATTCTTCTTAAAAGTTTGAAAGTTAACCTCAAATCAATCGGAAGTGAATTACACAATTTCGGTCCAGCCAGCGACAAAGCTATTCAAATGGGCTGATCTGGGAGGTGGAATAGTTAGCAGTCCTCCTACTGCCTGACCGCAGGTTTGCACCGTGGGGTATGAATGTGAAGCGATGCATTTAGCCATTCTATTTTATACATTTTTATGAATTCTATTTTATAAATTTTATGAATTGAATTCTACATGAAACAGGCAACCAATGCAAATTCTTCAGCACAGGAGTGATATGATCACCCTTCTGAAGGCCTAACCAGAGGGCATTGCAGTAATCCAAATTAGAGAAGACCAGAGTCTGTAAAACTGTCCTACAATCAATAAAATACAAAAGCGGTTTTAATTTCTTTAAAATATGTAATTTATTAAAACCGTCTCTGATCATGTTATTAACTGTTCTCTTCAGATTAAGTTCACGATCTAAAATGACCCCCTAGTGAAATCATATTGCTTAATTTTATATTTCGTTATCATATTATGGTCAAGTTTATTGCATATAAACAGTGGTTCAGTCTTTCGGTGATTGAATGCAAGTTTCATTTGTGCTAATCATTTTTTTTTTAATGGAGCAGAGATATATCTCCAGTCATTTTAGAGTGTTTTCTATTGCGTCTGTTACTGGCAGCAGCATCTGAATTCTGCTGCGATGATTTCCAGCTATTTGGCAGATATTTTCAGCCGCAGAAAGAATAGGCGCTCAGCCTTACAGTTCCAGTTTTGTTCTGCAGTAACCGTATCAGAGGAGAGTTTGCTGTTGTGGAGGGATAAACTCCTTTTACGTAGCAAGCCAGTTGTACAGGGACTGAATTATGTGATTCATAACGTGGGCTTTCCTTGAGACATCCTCCGTTTGCACAATAGCTGCTCTGTTTTGCGAGCTGGGTTGGCTCACTGGCCTGCGTCACTGACCGAGTGCCTCCTTCCCCCGTCTCTGAGCGTTGTCCCGGCCGCAGCCCTCATTCCGGGGCCTGTCTGCTCAGGGCTCCCAGGCTCTGTGTCAGCTTTGGTTTGGAACAAACTCAGTCACTTTTTCTTTCTCCACGCAGAAGGCTCTTCTCAGATTACACGCTGATCGCATGACCTGTGCACGCTTTATTATGGTTCTCATAATAACACTGGCCAAGACCATTCCATGAATTAAGGCCATGTGTACACAGGAAGAGGACTGGATGAGTCAAAGAGCTACCATGCCATCTGTTTTTTTTTTTTCTTTTCTAACTCTCTTCCTTTCTGTCCATATTTATTTATTTTATTTAAGTTCTTTTATATACCGATGCTCAAGACGAAGGTCTTATCGTACTGGTTTACAGTGTAACCGGGGGGTAACCAATAAAATAGAAGAAAGTTACAATGAACAGGGATTTACAGTACAGAAGAATAAAGAGCGTAAGAAATTAGTTTAACATAACTCTAAGGTGTAACGTAAGTAACAATCAACATGTGATACTAGCTTGGACGATTGATTAATAAACAGGACGATTTTATTAATAATTCATTAATAAAATGAATCTATATATTAATTAATATAGATTCAGATTTAAGAAGCTTTTACTGGTGTACCGGTGTTTTCTTGCAAGTCTAGGTTTAACGCTTGACTATAGGCGTCGCTACGGGGCAGCAAGGAGTGGCAAGGGTCACCCCCCCCCCAAAAAAATGGCTTGCTACCCCAGTTTTATGCATTGGATTGGGAAGGGATAAAGCAAACCCGTGCCCAATTTGATACGGCTGTCAGCTGTGCAATCTACCTCCTTACCCACCCCAGCAGCAGGATTCGTGTTTAAGTGAATATCATCTCCTGCTGCTGCAAGGCCAATGTCGCAGGTCCTACTGCGAGACTGGCCCTGCACAGGATTCTCGCTGCTGCCCGTGGCCCACACCACGACCGTGGGCTTGTGGGGGTGGCACTGCCCCTCTTCACCCTAAGTGTAAGACAACCTGCAATCCAGCGACCACCAGCGGACCCCATCCCACTGATGAATGAAGACAATGAGTCCCCGCAGAACCCATCCCACAGCGTCTGTAGAAGAAAGGACCGGCTACCCTGCAGCCTGAAGAAGAGGCCAGGGAGAGAGAGGGAGATCCTGAGCCTGTGGAGAGAGTGTGTGTGAGAGAGAAAGCAAGCATGTATTTGTGTGAATGCGTGTGAGAGAGCTAGCGTATGTGTGTGTGTGTGAGGGAGCCTGTGTGTGTATGCGAGAGCAGCAAGTGCTAGAAGAGCAAGTTACACAGTTGGCATAAGCGGTACAAGGTGCTACAGCAAGGCCTACCCTGCTACCTCCTGTAGTATGTAAGATGGCTCCAGGTGAGAACCCAGATTGCTTCTTAATAAATTTTGAACAAACTGCCCAGCTGGCTGGACGGCCTGAGTCCGCTTGGAACACGTACCTCAGGAACCTACTGACAGGCAGCAGCCAGGCTGCCTTTCAAGCTGCAAACCCTGATGGAAGGACCAGCTACACGGTGGTCAGAGCCACCACACTCAAGAAGAGAATGGAGTGCACCCCAGAAGGGTACTGGCAACAGTTATGGCCTCATCCTGAAGAGAAGTCCGCAGCCGAACTGATTTTAATAGAGACGTTTTTGGACGGGTTGGACTAGCCTACGCGACACTGGGTACATCGGCATGCAAAGCTCAGCCTGGAGGCTGCCCTGGAAATGGCTGATGCATTCCACCAGGCCCGGTCCATGCCAGAGGAATCGTGTCTGCTTGAGAAACCACCACCAGCGAGGCAGGGGGCGTGTGGTGTGTGTGAATGTCACTTTGGCTTGCCCCCACCTCCCTAGTTGGCTTGCCCTTCTGTCCGCATCCCACATACGTCTGTCTAGGGATGCCACTGTGCCTAACATGCAGCCATCAAAGGAATTCTCTCTTCAGAGACTTTTATCAAATGGACCTCCAGGGGAAACCACGTGCAACTCCTATTTTCAAAATAACAGTGATGTCCACACGGAAGTGCTGTTTCCAAGGGGCTTTTACCTCATTTGGATTTGGATGTGGATTTTTAGGTTTATTTACTTGCGTTTCCAATGCGAGCTGAAGGCGAGTTACGTTTCAGGGGCGGTGGATATTCCCCTGTCTCCAGAGGCCTTGCCGTCTGAGGAGACTGCTTGCTAATGGTTTTCTCCCATTCTGTGGTCTATGGGGGAAAAACGCCTAGAAAACGAAGTTTATTCCCGAGGGAATGGAGGACGAAGTGACTTGCTCAGGGTCACAAGGAGCAGCTGAGGAAGAAAGGTAGCAAATGATGTCAAACAGCAAAAGCAAAGTGGCTGCTTGCAACAACCGTCAGAATGAAAAAGGTGTTTGAAGCAAGATTCCCCTTCAGTACAGACTACGGCTTCAACGAAGGAAAAATTGTCACCCTGCTTCTCTAGTGGAGAAAGCAGACTGTCCCCAATCTGGAGGAGCAGCAGGATTTTATGTAAACTATTGTACCAAATTTAAACAAATAGGTACCATATACATTAATAAATGTCAGCAGTTATTAATGAATGTTTGAGGTACCTTCCCATTTTGAATTAAACACCAATGGTTATTGAACCCTCTCCACCCAACCCTTTTTTTCCCTTCACTTTTGCTCACTGTCAGGCCGATACAGTACAGTGTGCTCCGGTAGAGCGCACTGTTAACCTGCATTTGGACTCGTGTTTTCAATGCGCTAGCTTTACCCCTTATTCAGTAAGGGGTAATACTGCGTCGAAAATGCACGTCCAACCCCCCCAAGACTAATAGCGCCATCAACATGCAAATGCATGTTGATGGCGCTATTAGGTATTCCCGCGCGATTCTCTAAGTAAAATGTGCAGCCAAGCGCACATTTTACTTTAAGAAATTAGCGCCTACCCAAAGGTAGGCGTTAATTTCTGCCAGCGCCTGAGGAAGTGCACAGAAAAGCAGTAAAAACTGCTTTTCTATGCACCCTTTGACTTAATATCATAGCGATATTAAGTCGGATGTCCTAAAAGTTAAAAAAAAGTTAAAAAGAAAAATTTAAAATGGGCCCGCGGCTCGCGGGTTGAAAACTGGACGCTCAATTTTGCCGGCGTCCGGTTTCCGATCCCGTGGCTGTCAGCGGGCTCGAGAACTGACGCCGGCAAAATTGAGCGTCAGCTGTTAAACCCGCTGACAGCCGCCGCTCCTGTCAAAAAGGAGGTGCTAGGGATGCGCTAGTGTCCCTAGCGCCTCTTTTTACCGCTGGTCCTAATTTAAATAAATTAAGTTACTGAATCGTGCGCACTGGAGAGTGGCCTGTGCTCTCCCACCTGGTTTACTGTATAGGCCCGTGTGTACATTTCAAAAAGGAGAACCAAAAGCCTAGAAAGCTGGCTCTCATGCCTCTTCTACCTACCAAAAGAAGTCATTTCAGCAATTCGAGTGGCAGGCAAGTCTTAACACGATTAAAGTAGAATCCCTGGTAACTTCCTTCCTTTTGCTAAGTTCAGAAAATATTCCTGAATCTTTACCGGAGGAGTTCAGATTTGTAACTCCAACCAACTAAAAAGCCCTAGCACCATGGGGTTTCCTATGCTGGCAAAAGAAGACCCAAATGGTTTGAACTTCCCAGCAAAATGTTTAGGATTGTAACTGCTAGTCCGTGCAAGTTACCCCCATGCAGGAATGTCGCACCTAAAGTTACCACAGGTCTCCCCATTTTGTCATTTCCATCCTGCAGTCTCTACTGATCCTCTGGTAAGCTGCAGTGAAGTTTTTTAGTTCGCATTTACTCAGAACCATAGCCAAGCAATTTGGCACCTACGGCCAAGTGAAAAAGTGCACGCCCCCTGTACAATACACACACCTCGTTTGTGGTTCCCGCTCTCAGCTGGGCGGCAGGAAGTCTCTTTAAAGCTCTGTGTGCTGATGTGCACACATGTGCTCTGTGTGCTGATGTGTCCTGAAGTCTCAGATAATCTTTTTGGAACATTGGATGATATTATTTGCTTAACATTCAAATACAGTCTGTCACTTTCCAATGATTTTTACCCCCTGATAAAGCCCGTGGGGGAGAAATCTTTGTCAGGGTTTCTGGTAAAGGGAAGACATCTTATGTGTATTACAGACATCAGCACTGTTCGCAGAAACAAGCCAGCTAAGGATCTATTCTTACGTGAAGATAGGATAACATCTGTATGTTCAGCATCGGCTGTTCACTTGATCAGGCAACCTTCGTAACATGATGAAAAGTTTAGAACTGTGAATGCAACAGGGAGCTAATTTAGCAATTTCTGAGCAATTTAGCTACAAATCTAGTGGTCTATATTCACTCACTGTCTGGATAGCAAAGTTAGCCATAAAACCTATCTGGCTAATTCTGGAGGTATGTTCAATAGTGCAGCTGCATTTTTTAATATAGCCGGCTATTTTAAAGATAGCTGGCTAACTTTAACTGGCTGTCATGGTCAAGGGTGTGAGTCCTTAAGCTGAGGCGGAGTTGATGCAGCCTAGTAAACAAGCCCAGAAGGCCCACGCCAACAGCTAGTGGACATGCCCTTGCTGGGACAGGAGCTGGAGCATCACCTGTACCAGCCCTGCGTCCACGGGTTGAGCCTTTGGGTTCCAGGGGCCGACAGGGTTAGGTGAGGATCCCTCAAAGAACAGTCAGAGAGAGTCCAGGAATAGATAGTGGTCAGGGAAGGCAGCAAGCAGAGAATATCCAGGTCCAGCACAAGGGTTGAGGCAGGCAGCGAACCAGAGAAGAGTCGGAATCCAAGCAGGGTCAGAACCGGGAAGTCAGGCCAAGACAGACAAGATAGGGACAAGACAGGCAAGGCAAGGCAATGAGAACTGGGTCAAGGAGGACAGAAGGGAACAGGCATGGAGTCCAGGACAAGGGAACATACCAGACAAAGCAGGAACATAGGCAGGGTCAGGAACAATCAAGGAGGCACAGGAACATCGAGATGAGGAACGGGGGTAGCAACATGTACTGCAAGGCAGGTGGACCTGTTGCTGAGGCACCAGCATGCTGTCTATTTATTTATGTATTTATTTATTTTGAATTCTTATATACCGACATTCCTGTAAAGTATACAGATCATACCGGTTTACAGTGTAACAGAACTGTCGCAAGTGGCGATTACATAGGACATAAAACGTTAGAACATCGGAACAATGTTTAATTAGCGTCTTTTACTTTTTGTTTAATTAGCACATTTTACTTTCTGTATCCCACGCGCATACCTAATAGGGCCATCAACATGAAGGGAAAACGCGCGTCCAAGAGCAGGCTAACAGTGCGCTGCGTCGGAGCGCAATGTACTGTATCGGCCTGCTAGTTAGCTAAGTTATCTGGCTCCCTCTGAATGTTGGAGTAAGCAGGTTAATTAAGCCGCTAACTCAACTCCTTCCAGTTACGCCCCTGGGATTCCTCTAACTTAGCTGATTAACTTATTAGTCAGCTAAAATATAGCCTGCTAAATACCCAAATATTCATTTAGCTAGATAATTTATGAGTTATCCATCTAAATGTTCCTGAATATGAACCACCTAGCGACTTTCTCACAGCTCTAAAATTTCCATCAGGTTCCCTACTTATGGAGCATGTTTGGAAGCAAAGTACGAGAGTATGAGATCTTCTCTTGCTAGAGTGTTGCAGGAAAGTGCCAGGGAGTGAGTTCTCTTCTGGCTGGAGTGTCGTGCTAGCTGGCTGGCTAGTTCTGCCCCCAACCCATCCCAGCACCTGACTCCTCCACCCAGGCAGGCCAGTCCTGCTGCTGGTTCAGTCTCAGACACACTGGGGAATCCAATGAGGTCACAAAGAGAAAGAACCAATCACAAGTAGAAAAAAAAAAAAGCAGGAACCACAACTTTATTGTCATTTTATGCTATGACAGACTGACAGCAGCAGAAGGAAGAACACAAGACAAGGAGAGAGCTATGTTTTATTCTCTCTCTGCTGGCACTAACTTTCAAAAAGGAGATAGAGCAGCTTTTAAACTAGAACAAGGGGGAAAGCCAACAGTCAGCAGTGCATGGTTCGGAGAAATGTATCCTTGAAGGATACTAATGAAACAGGAGAGTTAGGGCATCCCAACAGAGAGGTTCCAATAAAAGCAAACATAGTGCCTATATGTAAAAAATCACCAAAGCTAATGATTTCTAAATTATCCCAAACAACTGAAAAGCAGGTTGTTAATGCAAATAAAATATACACTTTGAAATGTCTGTTTGCCAATGCCAGAAGTCTAAGAAGTAAAACGAGAAAGTTAGAGTGTATAGCAGTGAATGATGAGATTGATATAATTGGCATCACAGAGACCAGGTGGAAGGAAGATAACCAATGGGACAGTGTTATATCAGCATACAAATTATATCACAATGATAAGGAGGATCAACTTGGTGGGGGGTGAGGCACTTTATGTCCGGGAGGGTATAGAGTCCAACAGGATAAAGATCATACAAGAGACTAAATCCTCAGTAGAATCCATATGGGTAGAAATCCCATGTGTGTTGGGTAAGAGTATAGTAATAGGAGTATACTACCGTCCACCTGGACAAAATGGTCAGACAGATGATGAAATGCTAAGAGAAATCAGGGAAGCTAACCAATTTGTCAGTGCGATAAAAATGGGAGATTTCAATTACCGGCATACAACCAAAATAGTAGCGAAGCAAACCTTGCACATCAGCAAGTAACCAATAATAACGGTGCAGGGACAATTCCACAATTCCACAATTCCTAATATTTATTATATTTGATAATTCAAGAATGAAAACAGGCAACTCCATAGATCCAACATATTCATTTATATAGCGTCCCCCGACACGGTCCCGTGTTTCGCGGTGGCTGCATCGGGAGGGACCACAAGGATTTAAAAGTTCTGTAAATGAAAAATAAAATTAAGGTGGAATATAAGAATGCGCTACTTAACATAGACCATTCAAACTAAGGTACATACCTTTTCCAGCTGTCATGGAGCGCGAGCACCCTCAGACTGACAAGCATTTAAAGCAAAAAATTGGCGCGAAACCAAGATCCCTCACGAGATCCTTCAACCAATCATCACAGAGCACCCATCAACTAAATAAATGCCACTCGATCTCCTTGTTGAGGCCATCTGGGCTAACTGTATCCAAAATGTAAATCCATCTTTGTTCTCTTCTTCCAAGTACCTCGGAGAAATCCCCTCCCCGTGACGGGGGGCAAACCACCTCAAGCACGGTGAAGAAGAGGTCAGAGACAGAGTGGTTCATCTGAGACCAATGTGTAACTAGAGGTTCGTCCATTCTAAGGCGTCGAATATTAGAGCAGTGTTCGGACATTCTTGTCTTAACCATTCTAATAGTCTTTCCAACATATATGAGGGGGCAGGGACACTGCACTATGTACACCACCCCTCTAGTTGTGCATGTGTCACATGCTAATTTTTTACGGCATCAGAAAGAGGTTGTGGAAGGGTTTCATGGTCCTTGTGGGCACTGCACTATGTGCGAGCACACCTCTGCGGTCACTGCATTTAAACATCCAAAAACTGCACGTAATTTCCGTTTACGATCTGCACAAGTCCCAGGACTTGATAGAGACATAAAGTTCTTGGATGTAATAAATGACTGCTTCATGGAACAATTGGTTCAGGATCCAACAAGAGAGGGATCTAGTTTAGATTTAATTCTTAGTGGAACGCAGGATTTGGTGAGAGAGGTAACGGTAGTGGGGCCACTTAGCAATAGTGATCATAACATGATCAAATTTAAACCAATAACTGGAAGGGGGACAATAAGTAAATCTACAGTTCTAACACTAAACTTTCAAAAGGGAAACTGATAAAATGAGGAAAATAGAAAAAATCTGAAAGGTGCAGCTGCAAAGGTTAAAAGTGTTCAAAAGGCATGGACATTGTTTAAAAATACAATCCTAGAGGCGCAGTCCAGATGTATTCCACGCATTAAGAAAGGTGGAAGGAAGGCAAAACGATTACCATCATGGTTAAAAGGTGAGGTGAAAGAGGCTATTTTAGCCAAAAAAAATCCTTCAAAAATTGGAAGAAGGATCCATCTGAAGAAAATAGGATAAATCATAAAAATAAGTTAAGTATAAAACATTGATGAGAAAGGCAAAGAGAGAATTTGAAATGAAGTTGGCCATAGAGGCAAAAACTCATAATAAAAACTTTAAAAAATATATCCGAAGCAAGAAACCTGTGAAGGAGTCGGTTGGACCATTAGATGACCGATGGGTTAAAGGGGCTCTTAGGGAAGATAAAGCCATTGCAGAAAGACTAAATGAATTCTTTGCTTCCGTGTTTACTAATAAGGATGTTGGGGAGAAACCAGTCCAGAGATGGTTTTCAAGGGTGATGAGTCAGACGAACTGAACCAAATCACTGTGAACCGGGAAGATGTAGTAGGCCAGATTGACAAACTAAAGAGTAGCAAATCACCTGGACCGGATGGTATGCATCCTAGAGTACTGAAGGAACTAAAAAATACAATTTCTGATCTATTAGTTAAAATTTGTAGCCTATCATTAAAATCATCCATTGTACCTGAAGACTGGAGGGTGGCCAATGTAACCCCAATATTTAAAAAGGGCTCCGGGGGCGATCCAGGTAATTATAGACCAGTGAGCCTGACTTCAGTGCCAAGAAAAATAGTGGAAACTCTTCTAAAGATCAAAATCGTAGAGCACATAGAAAGATATGGTTTAATGGAACACAGTCAACATGGATTTACCCAAGGGAAGTCTTGCCTAACAAATCTGCTTCATTTTTTGAAGGGGTTAATAAACATGTGGATAAACATGAATTTGTGTATTTCGATTTTCAGAAGACGTTTGATAAAGTCCCTTATGAGAGGCTGCTAAGAAAACTAAAAAGTCATGGGATAGGAGGCTATGTCCCTTCATGGATTACAAACTGGTTAAAAGACAGGAAACAGAGAGTAGGATTAAAGGGTCAATTTTCTCAGTGGAAAAGGGTAAACAGTGGAGTGCCTCAAGGATCTGTACTTGGACTGATGCTTTTCAATATTTATACAAATGATCTGGAAAGGAATACGATGAATGAGGTTATCAAATTTGCGAACGATACAAAATTATTCAGAGTAGTTAAATCACAAGCGGATTGTGATACATTACAGGAGGACCTTGCAACTCTGGAAGATTGGGCATCCAAAGGGCAGCTGAAATTTAATGTGGACAAGTGCAAGGTGTTGCATATAAAGAAAAATAACCTTGCTGTAGTTACACAATGTTAGGTTCCATATTAGGAGCTATCACCCAGGAAAAAGATCTAGGCATAATAGTGGATAATACTTTAAAATCATCAGCTCAGTGTGCTGCAGCAGTCAAAAAAGCAAACAGAATGTTAGGAATTATTAGGAAGGGAATGGTTAATAAAACAGAAAATGTCATAATGCCTCTGTATCGCTCCATGTGAGACCGCACCTTGAAAACTGTGTACAATTTTGGTCACCACATCTCAAAAAAGATATAGTTGCGCTGGAGAAGGTACAGAGAAGGGCAACCAAAATGATAAAGGTGATGGAACAGCTCCCCAGTGAGGAAAGGCTGAAGAGGTTAGGGCTGTTCAGCTTGGAGAAGAGACGGCTGAGGGGAGATATGATAGAGGTCTTTAAGATCATGAGAGGTCTTGAATGAGTAGATATGAATCGGTTATTTACACTTTTGGATAATAAAAGGACTGGGGGCATCCCATGAAGTTAGCAAGTAGCACATTTAAGACTAATCGGAGAAAATTCTTTTTCACTCAACGCACAATCAAGTTCTGGAATTTGTTGCCAGAGGATGTGGTTAGTGCAATTAGTGTAGTTGGGTTCAAAAAAGGTTTGGATAAGTTCTTGGAGGAGAAGTCCATTAACTGCTATTAATCGAGTTTACTTAGGGAATAGCCACTGCTATTAATTGCATCAGTAGCATGGGATCTTCTTGGTGTTTGGGTAATTGCCAGGTTCTTGTGGCCTGGTTTGGCCTCTGTTGGAAACAGGATGCTGGGCTTGATGGACCCTTGGTCTGACCCAGCATGGCAATTTCTTATGTTCTTATGTTCTTATGTATATATTTGCTGTGTTGCTAGTACTTGCAAACTGCAGGGCCCTTTCTCATCGAGCTTGGGATTCCGGGAACCTATTGATCATGTAAGGACTGGCCCAGGCTGAGCCTTGCTCCCGGCTTCCCTGCCTCCTCTGCTCGCACCTTGCTCTCTCTTCCGCTTGGCCGTGGCAAAGTGCCAAGCGATTGCTAATTTGTTTTTCTCCGGATGTCAGAGGGAGTGCAGCGTCTGTGGCAGCAGATTATCTGGATTGTTGTTTTTTGCAAAAAATTATTTAATGTGCATTTTTCTATTGTTGCGGCAAGTGATTAACACTGAGGGGACAAGGCAGATCTGGGAAACTGGCAGATTTTTAAAGGTAATGAACGTTGAATCGTTTTTTAAAAAAAGAACAAACCTCCTTCCCATGTTCAGGATTCATGCTGTGGGTTAAGCTACTTTTTACCCAGTTTGGAGACCTTTGGCAGCTCTGGTGATTTTCTTCAAGCTGGGAGTTAGCAGCACTGATCGCTCAGTTTGAACTATAGTGTTGCAAAGGTCAAACACCACTTGCAGGCCAGCTCAAAGGAAATGAATTGCCTCTGGAGAAAACACATGGAATCACAGTGCACATAAATCTCTTGTTTTACCACAACCCACCATGCCCCTGCAATAGGAGGTATACTGGTGTAATATTTTCAGTGATGCATTTTTTTTTTAATATTATACCTGTTCAGATTACTTTTCTGGACTGCTGGCAGGATACAACGTATTTAGTTGTTAGAGCTGCCGCTTCTCCTCTTTTCCCCAGGGATGCTGAATAAGTTGGTAGGTGGTCTCAACAGACGCACTCCCCCCCCCCCCCCCCAGCGCCCTGCCCCTGTTGTGAGGTTCGTGTGCCAGTCCCAGTGGGAGGGGTTTTGAGTCTGAATAAAAGTATTGCATCTATGTGATGCAGGAAGTGTCTGGACAGTTCTGAAGTAGGATTCCAGGAACCGGAGTCCTGTGGTACCACCTCTCTCCACAGAGGGGAGCCAGTGTGCCCTAATCTCTCCGCAGGGAAGGTTCCAGGGAGGAGAGAGTAAAACTGCCCCTACCCACGGAAGGTGGCTGAGTCTAGGGTCAGGGCTGGCCAAGGCCTCACAGGGAGGAAAGAGCCTGGGGAGCCCAGGAGAAGTGAGAGCCTGGGGTTCCAGGGCGTGCAGACCCTGGGAGGAGTGGGCAAGGAGGAAACCTCACTCGGCTCTGAAGGTCCTGGAGAAGGGGCTGCTCACAGGGCTGGTCTTCAGTGGGAGTTCTTGGGCAGAAAAACGCTGCCCTCCAGCCTGACATACGAGTTCAGTCGGAAACTCATCCAAGTGCAAGAATTTGGTGAGAGAAAAGGAGGATACATATCCTATTGGAGAAAGACCCCCCAAGGGAGCAGATCTATCCAGGAGAGGGTTGATTTCACTGAAAGAGACTGAGCTTGGTTTTTGGTGCTGCTTTTTGGACTCGTTGCTGATTGGTGCACTATACTTTGAAGTGCCTGTATTTGGATTTTGTGTTTCCCATCTTCAGCTTCAATAAAAGACTTTTTTTTTAATTTTTGAAAAACAAACTTTGGGGTCGGTGTAATATTTTAGTGGTGACTGGATTGATAAGTGGTGGAGACCCAGTAAGAAGAAACCTTAAGGGCCATCAAAAAGGAGAATATTTACCCCTTGTGCGGGAACCCCCGGGAGGTCAGAGGGCCTGGTGTGGTCTGTGAGCCTCTGTACCCAAGAGGTTACACATACGCGTGCCCATACCCATGAATCTATCCAAATTCATAATCATGCCCCTTCCCATTCATATACCCGTGCCTATGTCTATCCTTACCCATACACTTCCCACATCCACGCATATGCCCACAGCCAGGCTTAGACTCATGCCAATACACCTGCGTAAATCCTCATCCCCTAACAAATGCCCCAAATTATCCCCTCCCTCTCCCAGCTGTTTCCAGTGTAATCGGGTTTTTGCTCCATTGAGATAGTACAGAAATGTTCCTATCAGGGGAGTCGCTGCAAGATGTTTCGCTCTCCCAAGACGCTATCTTAGCTCCATCGCTCCATAGTCAAGGTTCGTTCTTAGCTTTTTCACAGTGGGATTTGATTGCAGCCTTACACACCTGGAAGGGAGCCATGCTTGGCGCGCATCTGGGTGCCGCTACGGCCCAGTCATGCCCAAGACCACAGCTTGGAACACCCAGAGGTATTGTACACTTGCTGAAATAACCTTTCGTTCAGATCATCTTCATCATGCCAGACCGGAACCATAACCTTAGCACCCCACTAAGGACTGACTCGGGTATCTCTGTGCAGAAATGCCGGGGCACGAGGGGGAGTGGCCTCCCAGTCGGAATCCAGGAGATCGTGAGACAAACATGGAGAATCCAGAAGAGTAAAGCTGGAGACCAAGCAAGTTCTGCGATATTGCAGTGCAGAAGGCATTGGGCAGACTGGATGAGCCCTGGTGGTCTGTTTTCCTTTTTATGCTATGTACTGCGACCGAAACAGTTGCCCGAGTGAAGAAGAGGCAGGTGACTGTGCCGCAGCTAATAATAGTATCATAAAAATACTAGGAAAATTATTTTCTGTATTCCGTCATCAGTGCATCTGATTGCAAAGTTTATCTTATCCCAAAGAGCTTGCAGAAGACTCAGGGAGATTAAGCACCTGGGAGGCTAATATTTAGTAAGCTGGTGAGGGGACAAGTATTCCGGGTAAAGTTAGCCGGATAACTTGTCCCAGATATTCAGCGGGATAAACGTCCCTCTGAATGCACTCACCTAATGATATCTGGCTACTGGCTGGCTTTTGAATATGGCTGGTTGGCTCTAAAGTTACCCGGTCTCGTGTGGCTAGATAATTAGCTACTTAACTGGATATCTTCAAAAGATATCGAGCACAAAAAAGTCATAACCCCCTGCTAGCCAGGACTCCTCCCAAACCCCTCCAAACGTAAACAT